>NC_048303.1:30840874-30870187 GCF_013100865.1 Trachemys scripta elegans | reverse complement strand
CCCCCCAAATCCTGCTGCCCTAGGTGACTGCCTAGGGTCGCCTAGTGGAAGCACCAGCCCTGGGTAGGTGGGAGGGGGCAGTGGGGTGAGAAGGAGGGTGGGGGGAGAATTTGGGACGTGCAGGACTGTGGTGGCCAGAGAAAGAGGTGACTTTCCCCAGCTCCAGGGCTTTGGCTGCTAGGGAGAGACGGCCCTCCTTCCCAGCCTCAGCTCTGTGGTGGGTGAGATACTCCCCTCCTTCTCAGACCCAGCTTGGGGGCTGCCACTGAGGGGGAGAGAGGGCACATCCATCGTGTTAGAAAGGTAAGACTACTGATATTAAAGTATGAGTTGTGTACTTTTATTTGTAGAACAAAAAAAGTTTATTAAACTTTTTTTTTTTTATATAGCGCTTTTATCCAAAGCGCTTTACAATAGTTAGCTAATGTTACAAACAACATTTGGAAAGATCATTAAGTGGTCCACCGAGACCCTCAGCAATTTTCAAGTGGTCTGCGGGGGGGGAAAAAAAGTTTGAGAACCACTGGCTTATACTATCAAAGCATTATTAAATGTGAAAGTGTATTATAAAGTGCTTGCCCTTGTGAGTTTTGGATTTTTATATTTAACAGTAATCCAGAGGACCGTAACATAGAGAACATGATTTAAATTTAAATTGTGACTTTTTTTGTACACAACAATTGTTGAGATTTCTAGTAAACCACAATCAACTAACGTTTGTATAAATTGACTTTCCTTTCAACCAAACTTTCATTTTTTGAAAAATAATGAAAATGTTAAATGTGTGTATCTATATATAATATGTACCTTCATTCACAGCACCCAAATACTTTCTAAGCATGAAATGAATTAAACCTCTCAACTTCCCAGTGAAGGTATGTAAGACATGTTAACCTTATTTGTGCTACAGGATTCCCCCTGAAAATCTTCCCACCATTGCTACCACCAGTGCAGCTGAACTGGTAGCAATGGTGTGTGGGAGTAGAGATGAGGTACCACTGGTATTTTAATCATTGGCTTGTCCATAGACTGGCTTTGAACAGGTTTAAGTTACACAAAGATTAAAACACCAGTGGTTCCTTGGAGCCTTGCCTACACTAGGGCTCTGTGTTACCGCTTCTGCTGTTGATTCTTTTCAGAAAGAAGCTTAGTGTGTGCGTACCCTAATGGAATGGGAAGTGGCAGCAGTTAAATAGTGCCCAGGAACACTTGGCCACAATCTCTGACAAAAAGTGGAGTACTGTGTCCACAAACAGGAATTTAGGTAGGTAGAATTATTGCTTCGATTGGAATCTCACCAGGATTCTGAGGCTAAGATCTTCAGGGCTCGTTTAGCATTGTTAGCTATGCAGGGTTTAATCGTAGCTAGTTGACCTGGTACTGAATACTGCACTGACCCATCACTTGTGGCCAGCATCATGTCCGCTAACTTGACCCTTAGCAAATATGTTGAACAGCATAAAAGTCTGTAATGTAGACAAATCCTTAGTGCTTTCCCCTCTATCTACTGAATCAACAGCATCACTAGCTCTGGCATCTAGATTTCTGTGGAAGTCTTCTTTCCAAATACCGATTTGCCTTGAGCCTGCTTAGCTTGTGAGATCTGACAGGATTACAGAACACAGTTTTAATAGCTGCAAGGTACAACAAGCCACCCATTGCCTCTATAGAAAAATTATACTAATATCTATCCAAATTAAAATAATTTGAGAAAATGTCCAAGCACACAATATACAAATACATGGAGTCAGGTGAAAGCATACACGTAAGCGGCGTCTGCCTTATGATTAGTGCAAACACAACCCACAACTATTGGTTAAACTGCTTAGTTTAACGCAAGATAGAATAGGCTATAAACAAGAGGCAGTGCATCAGTAAGTTTAAATAAGCTGCCTTTGCAGTAACAGTGCTGCTTGTATCCCAAGTGTTCTCCTTTTCGACAGCATAGCTTTTAATTTCACTTTAGTTTGTGTTTTAAAAAAAAATAAAAATAGCTACCATCACATTCAGTGTGCAATCCAGACCAGTGAGGGGTTGTCGTTGCCTGACCCACAGTCTCGGGTGCCTCGCAGTGCTTTGCAGATGTAGCTCCCAACCAGGACTGATCACAAACAGCCTAACAGCGTGCAGGTCACACCCTGAGGATCTGTGTACAGCTGCAGCTCTGATCCCAGCAGCCTGTCAGCAACACTCCAGTCACATTCTGGCTTCCACCAGCCTTGGTTACCACTTTCAGGGTGACTGCAACACACTCCCAGTTTTCTCAAAACGTGTGTTTCTGTATTGTCCAGCCCTCGCCTGGACAGTGGAGCTATTAAAGGTCCGCTGCCCCTGTAAGGAGTCAATATTCAGCAGTTTGCTACTTTAACTGGAGTTACCAAAAAGTACAGTGTGTGTGGTTTTTTTGTTTTGTTTTGTTTTTGTTTTTAATAAATTGGGCAGACTTTCTCCTGCTCCCCTGTACTGGGGTGGGTGGCTGTATGCACTAGGTGGGGACACTCCTTTTGCTGCACCAATACCCTGAGTTGCAGTACGTGAGCTTCCATCTGTTTCTGGTGTGCCTCTTCTCAGCTTCTAGCTCCATGTGTTTTTTGGTTGGCTTTCTCCTCGACATTCGCTGGCTGTGTGTGTCTGGTGGGCTCTCTCATCAGCCTCCTCGGTTTCTTTGGTCTTCAATGTCTGCAGTTCTGCCATCAGTCCCTTGTGCTCCTGTTCTTCCCAGGCTCTCAGGTGCCTTAATCGGGCCAGTTCCATTGCAGTGGTATCTGGGGCAGGAAGGTGCTTGGATGCCAGGTCAAAATGTATGAGTAAAGCTCTCAATCCCTGATCTGGGGTTTTTCTTTTAGAGGATATTCCCTTCTCTTTGCATAGCTGTTCAAGGTCTTTTGTATCAGTTGTGACAGTCTTAGGTTCCAAAAGGTAATGGTAGCTGCTATATATGTAAGAGCCACGTGTCCTTTAGGGCTAACCCAAACTAAGCAGCTTGGTGATCCCTTAGAAATATTAAATTCCAAGCAGCATAGTGACAGTCCTTTCTTGTCAGGCATTTTTATTCCCTTCCCCCAGAGTTCAGGCTGATGGGGTGAGTTCACATGCAAGTCTTCTCTTCTTGGGTGTGGTGGAGAGCAATCAACACAGTCTTTGTCCTTTGTTTCACAATGCCGCATTTGGTTTCAGTGGGCCTTTGAGGGAGCAGAACCAATACTTTACACTAACTAATGCTTCTTTCCTGTTACACAATTACAGAGGTTTACAATGCAAACACTCAATATAACTTTATACCATGGGCTGTGACTGTTATAAGTGAGAGCAATGCAATATAAGCATTTCATCAAGTCTAAACACTGAACACATTTTAATCTTGCTAACACACAGGTGAGCCTGAGTGACAAATGCATAGCTTGAAACCAGTGTTCAGTGAGGGTTAGGGGCCTTGGCATGAGCTGGCACCTGGCCTGACAGCATCACAGATACCTTGTAATTTATGGAAGTGCAAAATGAAATGAAGCTTTTTCCGGCCACAGAGATCACTATGGAGGAACACAAGAAAGAATATGATAGGAGAGGCTCTGAAAAGGTTCAGAGCAGCAGGAGAGGTTGCGCAGGGTAGGGAAAGGACATATATGTTAAGTATTGTTCATGCAGTGGAGAAGAGCTATAGGAAACTGTGTGTCAGGGTGCACTTGGTATATGGTGCTTCTCATCAAAGGATTTCAAAGGTGAACAAGCGATATTTCTGTTCGGCTGATGGAGAAATTGAGATGCTGAGATTGTCTGGCCAAAGTCAGATTCATTAAGTGGCAGAGCTGGGAATGTTAACCTGAGGCTTCATCCTAGGGAGAACTGACCAGCTTTCCATCTGTTATAAAGTGTAGTGTGTGACTATTTTAAAAACAAAAAAAAATCAGATTTGGAATATCCTGATGCTCTTTAAGAGAAAAAAAATGGTGCTGTTACCCGTAGTGTAATAGTTTTTACACTGTAATTGTTGCATATTGGGATATTTACTCTGAGGTATAATTCTGATGTGACATTATTTATGAAACCATAGACATGCATTTCAGGCATTCTTTCACAAAAAGTGGAATGACCTTTAAAGCTTGTAACTTCACAGGAGCCTTCTGCAGGATTCCACAGAAAACTGTAGTAGAATTTGCTGGACCACTTGGCCCTGCAATTGCATACAGTATTGTCTTACAAGCAAACACACCAGGAGTGTGAGCCCTCTAAACAACTACCTGCACCATCCAAGATGTCTCTACAGCTGGAACGGTCCTATCATTTGGCCCTCCTTATGTACAAATGAGCAGTTTAATCTGGGCTTCTCTACTGTACTATGAGTTGTGGTTATGCTTGGAGCAGAGAAAAGGAGAGACAGTAAATGGAAAATACTTTTCACTTATGGAGTGATGAATTTTAGTTTTTGTTGAGCCTTGGGTAGAGGGGAAGGAGCAGGGAATGTAGACTTTTGAACCTGCAGTGGATTTTTATGGCAGAGGGAAGGTTACTTTGAGGGAGGCTTGAGTGGCAAGAAGATTTAGGTGCATACAACCTCCCATGCCTATAGAGGCTGAGCTTCGTGGTGGTTGGATGGGGAATCATTGGGCAGAGTGCATGCAGGCTTGAAAGATTGGGAGGGTATCAACTGGGGGGGGGGGGGGGTCATTCAGGTGGGAATTAAGAGGGGAGTGATGTGGGAGGAGGGTTTATGTAGGAGTCTTTGTGTAGATGGCCTTTGCGGCATACTCTGGAATTCTTTACTCATGCATCCATCTGCAGGAGCTACTCCCTTAAAATCCAAAAGGATTAAACTGTATTGCCTTGAGCTTCATCCTGTGGTTTTAGTTGTCCCGTCTCTTGGGTGTTGTCTCTGGGTGGCTTCTCACCAGTTTACTGGCAGGACTTTCCTTCTCCAGCCTGCTTGCTCCTGTGACAGCTGCCCTTGCCCCCCTGCTTCTCAGCTCTTTTATACTCCCAATCAGCACTGGCTCATAGTTGCTGCATTAACTCCTTGGTTGCCGGGCCAGCATGGGGTCTATTCACCGCATGACAATAACCAATGACCTCCTGCAGAAATGTCAACCTGCATTATGGTGTTCGGGATGCTTAAATTATTTCTCCTGCCAGCACTCCAATAAATGAAGACCCAGCTTCCTATTTCAACTGTGACTTGGGAGCAGTTTTTTCCATAGATTTAAGACTTCTGGAATGTATGTTATGGACATCTCCCAAGTTCTGCAGCATCTGGCTGGAGCGCTTGTACCATTACAACATTTCTTCTCCTCCCCATTTAACATCTAAAAATAAACTAGTTTAAAAAAACAAAAACAAAAAATGGGGGACTTAACCTGTGTCTGAAGAAGGAAAAATAATCTGATATTCATTGTGCCCTCCATGATATGAAAGTTTTGATTGTGAGATATTCCCCTTCCCTATATCACTGCCAGGCTGACCAGATCTTTTGATCCGAGTCAGGGCTTGAACAGTCCTTTAGGAAGAATATCTGTCTCCAAACCTTTCACAGAATTTAAAGACTTCTAACTAAATTTCTCTAACATTTCTACATTGGCATTTTTTTTCTTCTCCAAAACTATAACATTAGAAACCCAAAGTAATTTTTCTAACCACTGTAGGGAATCACCTTCCTGCTCTGAAATCAGACTGCAAAGGTAAATGGAGGGCAAGAAATGTCATTGTTCATCCCCCCTTTCACCTGGGGCAAGGGTGAAGCCTACACATAGCAGTAGTTTGACTCTGAACTGGTAAAGCAAATTCACAGCTATGACCGACTTTCCCTCCTCAAGAACTTTTGGAAGCTGATTGGTTTTCCTTGTCTTTTTAACCATTAACACTGCATCCTAGAATTATAAACCTATTGATCCCTTTTATAAGTTCCTTTGGTAATTTTTGTTTGTTACACATTGGGAATGGAGAGATTGCTGTGAAATTGTATTAAATGTTAGTAGATGGTTTTCGAAAATCAAAAACACTATTACTTGTAACTTTCAGTAGAATTGTCCACTGAACCTGAACTAGCATGTTTGAGTTCTATGGTAACTACCTTATTGTATTTTTATTTTATTATAGTCTATCTACCTGTGGTATGTGTGGTGTCTAATGCAAACTTGGTGCTTACAACTCTTTTTTACTTTATGATTAACAGTTTTACCTGTCTTTGTTTATAATCTTGTAGTGATAATCTTTTAAACTAGTATGTCTGGGGACTTAAAAAAATGACTTCATCCACCTCACACATACTAAGGCATTTGTCTAATAGTTGGATAAAATGGAAGTGATATGTTTACCCATAGAAATGGAAGAAAGCCTGCAACACTCATGAAACAAATGGAGATAACAAGTGATCAGCATAGAAGCTTTTGGAAAGGTTCAGGAGCCACATTGTAACATAAATATGGAGAGGCTCCTATGAGAATTATTTTTTCTGTTGTTCCTCATTGGAAAATACAGAGTTACAGTATAACAAAGCTCTTGTACTATATCCTGTGTACTCCTCCCTTTCCCATGTCACGTCCTTGACCCAAGCAGCAAAACAAAGGCACAAAAAAAGCAGCGGGGGGAAAAAAATGTTTTATTTGTTGCCCTTTGGAAATGTAGAAATTTCCATTCGTAATTGGCTTCGTTATTTGGGGTAGGCTGATGAAAAACAATTCTACCTTCCCTTTCCTGTCTCCAGCTTCCAATGCCACCCATTCCTATTCACCATTGTCACATGACTGTATACCTGGCTGGCCTGTGGGTTTGGGGAAATGTTAGCTACGTGGTTCTATTAGACATACTCCGAACCAAATGGATTGTCATTTATGTGGGATATCTTCCCTCCCCCCCGCAGTCCGCTGCAGCAGAAGTGGAACATAATAGTGTTGAGAGAGACAATTGTTCAAATAAATTGGATATTGGGAGCTCTAGGCTCTCAGCTGTTGGAGGATTTTGTGCGTATTCTGGTGAATATGAACACTGAATATATTGTGTCTTGCAAACAGGTAATGATTAAGCAGTTCATATCTTCCTTCCTGTCAGGTGGGAGAGAATTGTCATCTGTTCTCAGATGGGGGGAAAAAACAAAGTCAGAAAGGTTAGATGATGTGAACAAGGCCAGGAAGAGTGTCAATCAGGATTAGAATGCAGAAGTCTCTCCTTGCAGTGTAGACATACCCTTGGAGAATCCTGGGCTGTGATTGTAGCTCATGTAGACGTACCTGAGATAGCTTTAATCTAGTTAGCTGGTACTGGAGAATGAAGCCATGGCAGCACAGGTTTCAGAGTGAGTAATTATCCAGGGTTTGGATGGGTTTGTACAGCCCATACTGCCACAGCTTCACTGCTTCGGTACCTAACCCGGCTTACATCTACACAAGCTGCAGTCAGATCTTGTGGTTGCAGTGTAGACATATCCTAAGTGCCTCATTTGTTATACCACACTGCCTCTGAGCTGTTGAGCAGCTTCAGAGGTCATGTCTGGTTGCTCCTGAGACCTCATCCCCACAGAGTAGGCAGCAAGGTGTGACATCAGCTTTGGTCTGTATAGCACTGCTTCCCACAGCCATGAACTGATGAGAAGCACTTTGTTAAAAAACAAACAAAGAGAGCTCTGAAGTGTCCCCGAGAGCTCTGAAGTGTACTGGATTTTGGGGGACTTCGCATAGTTTGGCGAAATCATGCCACTTGTTAGTCTCTTCGTGGATGTAGTGTCCCCATTCTGGTATCCTATAGGATAGGGGAAAGCTCATTAAGGTGAGCCAGGAAACAGTAAGTTCAAATTTCACCTCTACTGACCACTGTTTGCACTGTTGACCCTGTGACACTTCTTGTTGAGCAAGGTCTCATGCTTCCTACCCTAAAAGGCATCCAGTATAATTCCTCACATTTTTACTAAGTTTGCTCCAGACAGGGCTGGGAAGAGAACCCAAATCTCTAATATAAGAGCTCCAAATCTGAGACAAACTGTTTTTCATTATATATGTACCAAACCTGTATGCTTGATTATCGTGTTTATGAACACCAGACGATGCTCTTCTCCCAGAATCCAAGATTACGATGGATTCCTCATCACCAACATTCTTCTGCTTTCTAGCAAAAAGTTGTATAGTCTACTGTCATGTTCCCTCTCTAGGGGCTGGTCCACAGAGAGGATAAGTTATTCCTTCAGCTCAAGAAAGTGCACATGCAACTGCATAACTACTGTAATTTGCATGCACATTTACAGTATTGCACAAATTGGGAATTTGCATGTGCAAATTATAGATGTTTATCTGTACATACAATTGCATCTACAGTCCATTACAATAATTCAGATACAACTGTAAACTCAACTGCAGTACTAACTTTTGCAAGATCAGGCTCATCATGCTATACTCTTATTTTTGTTTGGCCTGTGTTTGGCTTGATCAGAGGCCAAATAACATCATGATAGCCAATATTTTCATTTTCTGCCATGTGATTATAGAGTGCAGTTAACTTTGAGAATAGTCCAACTCACCATTTTCAAAAGACTTCCTCCATTTGTTCAACGATAGCTATTTGCCTTACTTGTGCAGAGGTCACAAATGTGAGTAGTAGAGCAAGCTAATTAAACCCAAAATGTCATCCATTTGAGTATTTTAGTAGCTAATGTTAGCTAATATCAAGGAACATCGGACTTCGAAGAGAATCCGAGTAAAGCGGCACTGGGAAATATGGTTTGTGTCCTTTGTAACTCTTCCCTAATATACATCTGTATAATCGTGGTACATTTAGAGTTCCCATCACCCTCGTATCCTATCACCCTAATATCTAAATGTTTGTATAGATGTTGCTTAACACTAGACTTCAGGAATGTTCCTTTACAGTGCTCTGGGACTCCTCAGGATCTTGTTCCTCTCTAAAGAAAGCTGTAAATGCTCTTTACTGAGGGGATGTACTGGAGCTATCTTTGGAATGACAGTTCAGTTATCCTTTCAAATTAATAATCCTTTTATATCTGTCTCTATTGCAATACTCAAATGTGGCTTATATTTCACACAAGCTTTAATTCTATTTGTATTCCGTAACGTTCAGAAGACCTCTCAAAACTGACACATTTTTATTTTACTGGTAAGAACTTTTGAATTTTAATGGTTTTATCAATCTAATTGAGGTTTACTCCCTTTGACAAGATCACAACTACAGTGCTTGAGATACTATTGTCATTTGTGTTAAGTTACTGTACTAGACATGCAGGAAAAGACATAGTTTATTTATATGTTCAAAGGTTAATAACCAGGGTTTTAGTATAATATCTCAAATACCATACTGCAGTAGACTTTTTAAGCAAAATATGTGGCTAACAAGAGTGAAAAGTGAGGCCCTGTGTCTTACAAAATTGAGGGTAATACATTCATAATTACTAGGCTACCAGCTATACTTCCCATTTTTTGGGGCCTCACCAAGTGCATACCTATAGGTGTCAGGCCTCAAGTGTTTACCTGTCCTCAAGTGGAATTCCGTACTATGCCCTCTCTCACACTAGGGCATGGAGTACAGTCCCCAGGTACCAGCCATGACTAATTCAACAAGCCCAACTGGGATTGGACCTTGGAAAAGTTTCCCTTTGGGAGCCTGTAACAGCAGTTGATGAAAGTGACTCAAACAGCTTCCTCAAAGCAAAGTATTATTTATTCATTCCTCAAAGGTACAAAACATTTAGAGCAAAGTGGGGGGGGAAAAATAGTAAAAGGTTTATGGACGTACTTACTTCTTTGTAAGCTCATCTTAGTCCAGCTCACTCCTCCTCTGGCAGGGAGAAGCAGCCCAACCTACTCACAGCTTTTGTCTCCCCCTGTCTCTGTGAGTCCTGGTCCACATCTAAAACTTAGACCTAACTAGCTGCATTGCTCAGGGCTGTTTGATGGAAGAATTCTTCTCTTGCGCTAGCTACTGCCTGTTGATTACTCCTGGGGGAATTCTGTGCCACTGCACGGGAGCAGAATTTATGTTCCCCATAGAAAACTTACTTTCTGATGGGGAAGCAAAGGAAAGCCACAAAAATGGTCATGTGCCACTCCCCAGTAGGGTGGGTGCATTGTTTCGGGCATCTGGGGCACCCAGAAAAGAGGTAAAACACTGTGGGGACAGGGCTGAGGACACCCCAGCCAGTGGCTTCTATCCTGTGCCTTGCTCAGCTGCTAGTCCCAGCAGGGCTGGGGAGGATGGGATGTCCTGTAGGAAGCTTTGCACCCACCTCCTTCCTACCCTTATTACTCCTCAGCCCTGGGGGGGAGGGGCGGGAAGAGGTCACTGTGTGGGGAGCTGCTCCCCCATCTGCCCAACCCTGTGCATCTGGACCACCTCCTATCCAGATTGCCCCACCAAGCGTCACCCCCTGCACCCAGAACCCAAACCCACACCCCAACAAGCCTCACAGTCTGCATCCAGACTGCCCCACCCCTGCATCCAGACTGCCCCACCCCTGCATCCAGACTGCCCCACAGTACTTAAACCCCCACCCCAACAAGCCCTACCCCATTTGCACCTGGACCACCCTGACTAGCCCACCGCACCTAGACCCCCCCATCCCATTGAGCCCCCCAAGCCAGCACCTGGACCTGCACCCCATCTAGCCAGCACCCGGACCCCCACCCCACTGAACCCTCCACACAGACCCCACTGTTGGTCCCAACCACTTTCACCTGGAGCACCCAGCAGAGTCCCATTGCCTCTGCACCCAGAACTCTCTACCAGGGCCGGCTTTAGGCCGATTCCCCTGAATCGGGCCCCACGCCCAGTGGTGAGCTGGAGCCAGTTCCCAAGCTCCGGCAGCTGTCTGCCCCGCCCCCGGCCCCAGCTCACCTCACCTCCCCCTCCTCCCCTGAACGCTGTGCCCTCCCTTCTCCTCCCCCTCCCCTGCTTCCCGCGAATCAGATGTTCGCGTGGGAAGCCTGGAAACAAGTGGCGGCAGGTAAGCTGGGGCGGGCGTGAGGAGGGCTCCAAGGAGGTGCGGCGTGGCCCAGTCCGGCTCTGGCCCCGACTCTGGCCGGGCGGTGTGGCTCGGGCCCAGGCCCCGGTCCCGGTGCGGCTCTGGCAGGGGTAAGAGGCCTGGTAAGAGGCCGGGTGGGGGGAGGGTTGGATAAGGCAGGGACAGGGAGCAGGTGGGGGAGGGGGGTTGGATTGGGCAGAGGTTTGGGGTCGGGGCAGTCAGGGGACAGGGAGCAGGGCGAGTTGGGTAGGGGGTGGGGTCCTGGGGGGCAGTTAGGTGGGGGGTCTTGGGAAGGAGTGGTCAGGGTACAAGGAGTGTGGGGGGGTTGATGGGTTGTGGTTTCTGAGGGGGACAGTCAGGGGCTGGACATGGGTGGGGGTTGGATTCCGCGGGGAGAGGGGGGATGTACTCACCGGGCAGTTCCCTACCGGGTCTTCGGCAGCGGGTCCTTCAGTGCCGTGGAAGACCCGGAGCACTGCTGGGTGAGTCATCCCTGCCGGGGCCCCATCAAATCGGGCCCCGCACTTCCTAAAGCCGGTCCCGCCCCCTAAATGAGCCCCTGTTCATCCACATCCACCCCTGTACCCAGGCTGCTTACACCTAGATCACCCCACACTAAGCCCCTCCACACTTGGATCCTGCTGGACTGAGCCTGCCTGCCCACATCTAGTGTATGGGGCATGGACAGGCAGGCCTGGCCCTTGCGGTGTGTGCAGCTTCACTGCTGAGTCCATGTCACGGGGTGGGGGCTGCAGGGTGATCTCCCACCTCTGTGCAGTCAGTGTCCTGTGCTCCCCACTGCCATGCTTGAGCCTCCACATTTATTTGACAAAATTTTCAGAATTTTAAAATATTGTGTGCTGAATTTTTCAATTTTTGATGCAGAATTCCCTCCGGAGTAGATGACAATGCAGGGAATGTTTGTGCTATTGCGCTGTAGTTATGTAGATGTACCTAGATCGTCTTCCCAGCCTTTTAGCATCTCTTAACTCACCCCAAGCCCTGCCCTTTTCTTAATTTTTTTTTTTTTTTCTTTGTGTGTGGTTTGGATTCCCCTTTGATCTTGGGTTTTAGCCTTGCGAAGAGTAAGCTGTTCTTCTAGCCAGCTGTTATCATCTTAACTCCTTTGAAGCTGTGTACCTAAGGCAGACTTATCTGTGTCATTATTTCACTTTACCTACTTGGTTAATTAATAATCCCTTGTTACCCTCCTTTGATTTTTATTACTATTATTTATATCATAGTTTCTAAGGCCAGCAGGAACCACTCTGATCATTTAGTCTGACCTCCCCATAGTATAGGCTGAATTACTTCCCTGAAATAATTCCTGTTTGAATTAGAGCATATTTTGAGACTGGATGTTTTTTTCTAAAAAATTAAAAATTGTCTGTGACTGGGAATCCACCACAAACCTTAACTTTGTCTAGCTTTTCCATTATCAGAGTGCCCAGGAGCCCGAGTCATGGATCCGGACCCAGGGTGCTGGGCACTGTGTGAATACAGAACAGAAAGATAGTCCCTTTGCACTATACTGATCAGCTGATCAGAGGCAAGAGTCAATTTTTTGGTACTGAATGAGGTGATAGGTGAGATGGGGTAAGTCGGTAAGGGCCTTGGAAGTTGATATATATACCCCTGTAATTGGTTTGATAGAGAAAAGAGGAAACTAGTAGAGAGCAGCAAAAAAATAGGGGTATCACAGTTAAAGCAATAGGCAGCAATAAAAATTGAACAGGGAAACTCACATCGTATTCATTTAATCCCCACCACTACATTTCCCCAGTTTATCACATCAGTCTTGAGGTTAAAGCACAGGCTAAAGCACCTCTTTACATCCAAGAATTCTGGAGTCTGTCTCCAGAGGCGTCACAATTTACTGTGCAGGGTGGATTTGATTTAAATCATGATTTAAATTGCTAGTCAGGAAGACTCGATTTAATCGTGGATTTCTACATAAAAGTGCATTCTTGTTGGTTATTATAACCTTAATACATATTCCTCACAACTCAGAGATAGATGTAGGTTTTATTTTTAGAAGGTGTACACATTTTTTTTTTAAAGTGATTTATTTTGAAAACTTTTCAGATTAGTTTTACAGCTATATCTGAAAATGAATGATTGTTTGGCTATTTCATTTACCAAAGTAATTGAAGCAGATATTTATGAAGTCATTGGGAGGTGAACTATCTCCAATTGAACAGGTTAATCATTAATATTTGGAGGATTTTTTTGCCATGCTGTATTAAGGAGTACATCACCAGACAGACATTTAAATTGTTGTATTTAACTAAAACAACAACATTGTGTATTGTTTTTTTTCTTCAACAGCAAGCATAATATTTTAACAAAACAAGCATCTGAATTTTTGAGTTTAGTTAAACTTTCAAGTTTTTTAAAATCAGGTTTGTTTTTGTTGAAATAGTTTTTAATTAAAATTAGTTAAATGAAATATTTTTTTTTTAAAAAAAAACAACAACAAATCGGCTGTCAGCCAGTCAACATGAGAAACTTAAAATATTCGCTGCTTCAGCTAACTCTGTCATCTTCATCTTCATTTTCCTTTTTGTTCATAATCTGGAAAAGAAAAACAAGCTTTCCTGCTTTTTCAGGTCCCAAACGAATTCTCAATTTGGAATGAATTAGTCCAAAAGAAGAAAATATTCTTTCTATACCGGCAGAAGAAGAGATTATCACTTCAACACTCTCTGAAACCAAGTGCTTAAGTGACTTCCACCAATTCACTGGGGTGACTTTCTTTAAAACATAATCAGCAAACATATATTTTTTGAATGGTTTTTATTCCCAAACTGGGTCTCTCTTACGGCCTGCTGCCATTATAGGTTTTTCCTTCTAGTGAGAGAATAGTATAGTAGATCTCAAATCAATGAAGGCTATGCTGAGAAAGACCTCAAGACTTCTGGAATATGCTGCTCAAACAGTTTCACTTTTGTTTCTACTGCCTGTCCCTCCTGTCTCACACTTATCTCCAGACTTCTTCTCCTTGTCCAGATCTGTTCAGCCCCCAACAATCTTCTATTCATTGAACTTTTTGAAACTTTGCACTTTTAGAGAGAGGTAAGGGATTGACTCTGTGTACACAGATTTGCAGAGGGACAATAGGGTTAAGGTCTGTTATATCTCACCTCTATGTATTATTTATTTAAAAACATTTTTGCTGTTAACAAGCATGTTATCTCTGGAGACACAAATGCACAGTCTGAGAACTGCAAAACTAAGCGTCTCTGATGGTATTTTCTAGACTGAGCACTGAGTCCCCTTGGGTAGATAGAAAGATTAACGTGAATAATCTATACAGAAGCCCCTGGAACCCCATAAAATTGGGTTCCTAATCCATGAACTATTCGAACTCATTTACAAAACTTTTCTTAAACTTTACACAAATATATTGTCTCATACTATAGAATTAGAATTTATAATCCCTATTCCATGATGAGATATATTTGAGCTAGTTTTAATTAAGATTGGATTTTTTTGATAAAATGCTTTTTGAGGGGAAAATCATTGATTTTTATCCACCCTGTTACTATGTGACTGTGGTGTGACACTGCACCCCATATTCTTCATAGAAATATTATGATATGAATGTGGCATAAGTAATATATGTTTTAGGCAAGATGGGTCATGTGAGGTATCCTTGAAAAGGTTATGGATCTACTGAATGTGTTTATCTACTTTGTATGCATGTATCGTTTCTGTATCTGAGGTTAGGAATATTGACTGCAACAATTACAACTGTGTGTGTATTTAAGGGAATGCTTACTGTCTGGTGGGCATTCCCCCAAATACAGTCAGCCTCAATGGGCCATTAGGAAGAACAATAAGACTTGGAATATACTAATCTCCCGCTTTCCTGACAAGCTCCTGGGTTGCTGCTTTGACACTACAGGGTCAGGTGATTGGGTCTAGTATCAGGTGACCCAGTCTTGGGCTTTCAGTGTTTTTTCTCCATTGAGAGGGTGTGGGGGCAGACTGGGAAACAAAAGATTCCTGCCTTATGTAAATTCTATTTAAGGCTGGGACGTAAGTCAATCAGGACTCTTCTCCATTACCTCCCCATCCGAAAAAGAAGATTGCTAAAAACACCTAAAGGGAAAGGCAGGGGCTGAGTCCAGGCTGAGAGAGAGATTCAGTCTGTAAAGAGAAATAAGTGGAACTCTAAGCTACAGAAACTCTACAACCTGCTTAAAACAACATTTAGGGTGAGAAATTACATTTTGTAATCTGTTTCATGAGTGTATTAAGCTTAGTTTACGTGTTTTGTTTGCTCAGTAATCTGCTTTGTTCTATTTGCTATTCCTTATCACTTATTATTAACTACAAAAGGTAAATGTTAAATGTATTTCTTGTTGCTGTGCATATCTCTCACCCCATTGAGGGGAGAGGGTGAATTTTTATGAGCTTGTGCTGTGCAGATCTTTCTGTACAGCTCAAGACAATATTTTTTGGGTTTATACCCCAAAGGAGGTGTGCACCTGAGTGATGGCAATTCTCCCACGTGCAGCTAATTTCAGTCTGTGTCTGCAGCTGGGTGTGGCCTAATCTGTGTGTGTGTGTTGAAGGCTTGAGAGCCTAGCACAGCAAGAACGGCATGAGGAAACCCAGGCTGCTGGAAAGGGTGGGCTAGTGAGACCCCAGCACAGCAGGTGGCACCCAGGAGTGGGGTTCAACCTGTCACACTTGGCTAAGTCGCTTATTAGGGTTGCCAGGCATCTGGTTTTTGACCAGAACACCTGATTGAAAAGGGAGCTGGGTGGCTCTGATCAGCACCTCTGACCAGGCTGTTAAAAGTCTGGTTGGTGGTGCAGCAGGGCTAAGGCAGGCTCTCTGCCTGCCCCGGCTCCACATGGTTCCTGGAAGCGGCTGGCATGGCCCTGTGGCCCCTAGGCACGGGATGCCCAGGGAGGCTCCACGCACTGTCCCTGCACCAAGTGCTGGCTCCAGAGCTCCCATTGGCTGGGAACTGCAACCAATGGGACCTGTGGAGGCAGTGCCTGCAGGGGGGGACTCTGACCGTCCCCGTGCTTGGGCTGTTTCCAGCTGTTTCCAGGAGCTGTTTGAGATAAGTGCTGCCCAGAGCCGGCACCTCAGCCCCCTCATGGATCCTGCACCCCCCTCCCACACCTCACCCCTACCTCAGAACTGACCCCCCTTCTGCACCTCCACTCCCTCCCAGAGCCTGCACTCTGAACCCCTTGGCTCCACTCCAGAGCCTCCTCCCGTACCCGCAGCTGGATCCCTCTCTGCTTCCTGCACCTCAACTCCTTGCCCCAGCCCAGAGCCCCCTCCCACACTCCGAATTCCTTGGCCCCAGCCCAGAGCCCACATCCCTAGCTGGGGTGCTCACCCCCTCCTGCATCCCAACCCTGCACCCCAGCCTGGGGAAAATTAATGAGTGAGGGTGGGGAAGAATGAGGGAAGGGGGATGGAGTGAGTGGGGGGACGTGGCCTCAGAGAAGGGGTGGGGTCTTGGGCATGGCAAGGATGTTTGGTTTTCTGCAATCAAAGTTAGCAACCCTACTTAATTTCTATCTCACTTTTCATTTCAAGACTTGCCTAATTTACTACTTTCATTTCTCAGCTCCCCTTCATGCTGAGAATGAAAACCATCTCCCTTCATTCCCACCTTTCTCTGACCATCTTATGCCTTCTTTCAAAACTCATAAACTATAACCCACATCAGTAAAAAATACAGTTCCTCATCCATTATATAAAGGTGACCAATAAGTGGAAAACATGAGTGTCTGCCCTTTTTTTTTGCTTCTGTTGTCTTTTTATTAAGAGGTAGTAGTTTTGTGGGCTTGTCAATGGGTTAGTTTTTGATTTGAAGAGAAGCTAGTAATGCAGAGTGCAGATAGTCTCTAGACTACCTTATGTACAGTATGTCCATAAATCCTGTTTGATAAATAGAGATGGCGAAAGAAGGAACAAGACTACAGACTAGTCATTCTATTTGCGGTAACCCTGACTGGAACATGATTGGGGCCAGTAAAATAGCTCCTTTACCTTGCACTTGGTTTCTGACCTGCCTACAGCACAATGTCTGTTCCTGCCTGCCCGCTTGTCTGGAAAATCCCTCAGGCCTACACTGCATGGCATGTCTGCCAGAGATCATTGTTCTCAATACTGAGTATCAACTAGTTAATACAAGCCTGAGTTAACTCTCCTTTTGTCAGGCTGCTGATTGATTTCCCTTTAATTTAATGTGAACTGTGGTGTTTTTCCTCCTTTATTCAATAATTCATGTATTCATTATTTTATTCTATTTGGTTTCTATACACACACCTTGTTCTATCACACTTAAATATCATTTATTTGTCTTACTTCCCTCTCTGTTGTGATCCTGCTTCATCCTTCCCATTCCCTGTTAGATTAGACTCTTTTAGACTAGCTATCTACGTTCACAAGGCAGAATGAAAGTGAGCCGATGTGAATAAAAAAGTATCACTATTCTTTCTAAGACATTTTCCAGCACTGATTAGAATATGTTTCTTAAAGTGCTGCTTTGCACCCAGTTCACTCCCTCCATCCTTAACCCACATTAAATGGAAAAAAGCATTTGAAATGTTATTTTCCTCGGTGGTATTTTGGGGAAGGGAAAATTGTCTTTGCAAACAGAATCTGTAACTGAAGCTTTTAATGGGAGGTAGGTAGTGTGCTAGAACTCCCCCCCCCCCCCCCCTTTTCCCAGTTTCCTTTAAAAATTTTTTTTAAAAAAAAAAAAATCTACTCAAATTGTGGTGGCCTTTTGTGGCATACAAAATGTAGTTCAGCCTGTGTGTAAAATGATGGGTGTTCCTTGACTTGGCTTTGTACTATAGTGCTAAACTTACATCACTTTGACAGACAGCAATTTTATGCAAATATAGCAATGTCACAATTAAAGACTTCAGTGCAGTATATAAATCTCTTTTAAGGAACTTATAAAGACCAATTTATTAGTACACATTATTTAACGTGTGCTTCTGTGTTTTGGAGTTGTAAATTACTTAGGATTTAACTGAGTGTCCCATATTAATTCTTAAGGCCCTGAGGTGTTCTACCATAAAGGCTAGCTAGTTTCCTTGGTGAGTGGGGAGTCCATTGTGGTGCTGTGCCCAGCCACAGGAAATATCTGCCTGCTAGAAGGAAGGCACTTAAGTGTTGCCAAGTCCTGGCAAGGGGGTTGCAAATGGCTTGTTGTTTGGTGCCATAATGATGAGGTGGTGGTGTTGGGGAAACAAAAAATGTGATTTGAGTTTTTTGGGAGGGGAATAGCAGGAGAACAGCAAAGAGAGAGAGCGGACGCTAAAGGGGACCATAGAGGACAGGTGGAGTGAAGAAACTTACAGGGAGGAGGCAACAGGGATGTGGAGCCAATAGCCAATCAGCAGAATAGAGAATGCTCAGAGTAAAAATTGTAAAAACTGTTGAGCCCTGGCAGCTTCATTTCTGCTTCAATTGCTTGTCTCTGCTACTGCCAGATGAAATTCTGGCTAGTTCTTCCTAGGATTTTCTTTTCTCCCCAAACTCACATGGCTGGGCAGAGAGGTGTATGGGTGATGCCACCAGAACATGGGGTTTCCATGAACAGTTCTGGGTCCTCAGGTGCTGGAGGTGTGGCAGAGGGCTGGATCTTGGTTCTGTTGGTTCCAAAATGCATTTAACTGTAGTACCTCTTCTGACTCTCTCTATTTGGGATGAGCAATTTCTAAAGAGAGAAGTTATACTTCAGTGCATGCCAGTAAGGATGATGTAGATGCGGTAGTAATACTGTAGTGGCAAAAATGCCAACTGCTACCTTGCTGTTCAGAATAATGTGATGTTACAGAAGGGAGCTTTAAATTCACATGCCTTTAAGGGGGGGATGGGAGAGTCTGTGTTTTGTGTTTAAAAATTTAAAGTGTAATTGATAGAATTCACTCTGCAGGACCAGTAGAATCTTTAGGGTTTGGGGATGCTAGGACTCTCACCAGGAGATCTACAATAAAACAAGTTGAGATTTTAAATGTTTTTCCTTTAGGCTCTAAAAGTGTAGACATGTAATGAAAATGTGAATTAATTAAATATATAAACTTCTTCCCTCTATTAATTATTTAGGCAACACTTCAGACCTCAATCATGGTAGAGCAAATCAACTTCAGGTGAAGCTGAGAGAACTGATGGCTGACATAAACTTTAAGGTTTATTACCAAAACAGTCTTTCAGTGTTTTGTTTTAAGATTCAACACTATCACATTTCTCATTAGATGGGTAAATGGAACTTTTGAATCATAAGTGATTTCCCCTCTTTCCCCCGCCCCCCCCCCCCAAGTGCAAGTAGATTACATATGAAACTTCACTGGAAAATGGTGTTATGATGCTTAGAGACACAGTGCTGGTGGGATTGAGGTGTGGATGTATATGGGAACCAAAATGGCTGTTGAAAATTTTCTAAATGCTTTGAATTTGCATACTGACATTCATCCATGGATCTCTTAGCCAAATGTTAACGATAAGGGCCTGATCCAAAGCCCACTTACTTGAGTAGGTCTCTTCATTGACTACTTTTGATCAGGCTTAATCCCACCTCACAGAGATTTTTTGGGGGGAAGTATTTTATTCTTTGCAGATGAGAAGACCTGAGGTGCAGAATTCTGAGCCATTTGCCCAAGTTCCCACAGCAAGTCCTAGGCAGATCTTAGAAATCCTGAATCCTGGTGTCTCGTGCTCTAACCACTACAACACACATTCTCAGCTTGTTAGTTTCTCAATCCCCATTGCTCATACACAGTTTTTATATTTGTGATGCTCTGAACCTTGGGGGAACACCCTGACACCCCCATGTTCATCCTTATAATATGACTGAGTGGTATCCAATGCAAAGTTTTTCACGTCGGGTGTCTTCAGAAGGCTCGTGATGCACTGAGCATTGTTGTTATAGTAATGTTATAGGTTGTAATTTCATGTATAAAGTTTCAGAGGGGTAGCAGTGTTAGTCTGAATCTGTAAAAAGCAACAGAGGGTCCTGTGGCACCTTTGAGACTAACAGAAGTATTGGGACCATAAGCTTTTGTGGGTAAGAACCTCACTTCTTCAGATGCAGATGTATAAAGTTATTCGCTAAAAATGTGTCCTCATAGCTTAAAACAAGTCCAGACAAAAACTCTGCAGGAGCAGAAGTCCAGGCAAAATTCTCTAAGAGCAGAGGGGCAGTTCACACCTCATCAGGACATGCATGGGACACACCCAGCCCAGCCTCACAGGAACAAAGGACACTGGCCTAGGCAGCAACAAAGGATCTGTTGATCTCTCGGGTGTGTTACCCCCCCCCCCCCCTTCCCTTGGTCAGTTTGGGACTACAATGAGGTGATGCTCACCTGACTCTGAAGGGAGGGGGGGAGCCAGAAGGGAAGAAAGAACATGGGAAAAGGGAGAGACATTTGCCATGCTCTTCTCTCCCACCTCCATCTACAGATATCACCACCACCAAGCAACTGAAGCGCTGATCAAAAGGGAGAGCCTGGCTGAAGGGCAACTAGACAGTCTGTGGTGAGAAGTATCTAAGTTTGTAAGGGCATGGAAAGTGTTAAGATCAGCTTAGAATACGTTTTGCTTTTATTTCATTTGACCAAATCTGACTGCTTGTGCTTTCACTTATAATCACTTAAAATCTATCTTTTGTAGTTAATACATTTGTTTGTTCTACCTGAAGCAGTGCGATTGGTTTGAAGCATGTCAGAGACTACCCTTGGGATAACAAGCCTGGTACATAACAATTTCTTTGTTAAATTGATGAACTTGTATAAACTTGCAGCATCCAGTGGGCATAACTGGACACTGCAAACGGAGGTTCCTAGGGTTGTGTCTGCGGCCAGAAATATTGGCTAGTGTCATTTGGTTGCACAATCCAAGTAGCTGTTGGCCAAAAGTGCTCACTCACACATACCTGGGAGCAGCTTACATGCCAGATGCTGTGTGTGAACAGCCCAGGAGTGGGGGTTCTCACAGCAGAGCAGGGTAAGGCTGGCTCCCAGAGTCAAGAATTGGAGTGACCTAGCAGATCACTGGTCCAGATAACACCAGGGGAATGTCACAATATTGAACTTAGTTTTAGCTTTAACACTAAAGAAAATATGTAGAGGGATCATAGGTTTCTTGTCAATATTGCATTGTAGGGGTGAGAGAAAAGATGTGCTTGTTGTACAAGTTAGTGATCACTTGTATTAACTACATTGGTGTAATGTACTTGGCTGCAGGGCACAGCAAATTTATATTGCTCCTTAATATCACTGAGGGACAGCAATCACCAAGAATCATAGGACTGGAAGGGACCTCGAGAGGTCATCTAGTCCAGTTCCCTACACTCATGGCATGACTAAATATTATCTGACCATTCCTGACAGGTGTTTGTCTAACCCGTTCTTAAAAATCTCCAATGATGGAGATTTCATCACCTCCCTAAGCAATTTTATTCCAGTGCTTAACCACCCTGACAGTTAGGAAGTTTTTCCCAATGTCCAACCTAAATCTCCCTTGCTGCAATTTAAGCCCATTGCTGCTTGTCCTATCCCGAGGTTAATGAGAGAATTTTTTTACCTCCTCCTTGTAACAACCTTTTATGTACTTGAAAACTGTTATCATGTCCCTCTCAGTCTTCTCTTTTCCAGACTAAACAAACCCAATTTTTTCAATATTCCCTCATAGGTCATGGTTTTTTTTTTTTTTTTTTTTTTTTAAGACCTTTAATCATTTTTGTTCCTCTTCTCTGGACTTTCTCCAATTTGTCCACATCTTTCCTGAAATGTGGTGCCCAGAACTGGACACAATACTCCAGTTGAGGTCTAATCAGCATGGAGTAGAGTGAAAGAATTACTTCTCGTGTCTTGCTTACAACACTCCTGTTAATACATCCCAGAATGATGTTCGCTCTTTTTTTTTTGGCAACAGTGTAACACTGACTCGTAGTTGGTTTATGGTCCACTATGATCCGCATATCCCTTTCCTCAGTACTCCTTCCTAGGCAGTCATTTCCTATTTTGGATGTGTGCAACTGATTGTTCCTTCCTAAGTGGAGTACTTTGCATTTGTCCTTATTGAATTTCATCCTATTTACTTCAGACCATTTCTCCAGTTTGTCCAGATCATTTTGAATTCTAATCTTATCCTCCAAAGCACTTATGAACCTGTATTTGTAGCTCTGAATTGATCTCTTGAAACCAGAATCAGGATTCCTTTAAAGAGGGAGCTTGGTGTTGGGGAAATAGAATTTCCTGGTGAGAGTCCTTCTGACTCTCTTCCTTTTGTATTGCTGTATAGAAACCAAATAGGAATTGATGTTGCAAAACAGATAACTCATGGATACTTACAAATAAAAACCTGCTTAACTTGTCTTGAGTGAAAGGATAAAACACCGCTGTGTACTCACTGGTATGAGAAGGGTTTTGTTTACAGTGAGGTGAAATTCTCCACCAAGTATGTTGCCAGGAATATTGGAATGTATTGAAAGTTGTGGAAGGGTTCTCCAAATATTCTGCATTGAATTTTTTTCTTTAAAAGAAAGAAAAAAAGGACCAAATTCCAGTCATTACTTAGGTTTCATTCAGACAATTCCCACTGACTTCAGTAACTTCCTTTTTTTATTAAAATTTAGTGTAATGATACTTACAAACTGGTTTCATGTAAACTAGTTTTGGCAATTCAGTAGGATTTTTGCTTGTGCTATGGCTGACTGATGTGCCTCTAAATCTTGTTAGAATTTGAATGTGTAACATTAGAAAGCTTTTAAACTTATACTCTAATAAATTTGTTAGTCTCTAAGGTGCCACAAGTACTCCTGTTCTTTTTGTGGATACAGATTATCATGGCTGCTACTCTGAAACTTTTCTGTGGGAGTCCCTCATTGCCTCAGGGTCTCTTCCTGTGTCAGAAGAGGGTCAGATACTGGCCCCCTGCAAGGAGTCTCCACTGCTAATATTGTCCAAATGTTAAGGTTGAGTCTTTCTTTCCAAATCCCGCTGGTCCAGTGTGCTGGTCAGAGTTAATAGATTTTGTTGTTTATGAACTGCACTTGCAATTGGATTCAGGATAGCCTGATTCAGTTTGTATGTGCAATATGCATTTGCAGTCTGAGCAGAAGGTCCAAACTGGCTTACACTGTGGATTTAATGTTTGTCAAGTTTTGCGTTTTGTAGGAAAACTATTTAATGTTGACTGTCTTTTTAAAATTAAATTTGATTAGACGTTTAAGGGAAGGAAGAGAAAGGACTAAACTTCATGGTGCACTAAAACATCATCTTTCAGAGTGGTGTAACCATGGAAAACGTGTTCAAAATATTGTGAACTTGAAACTATGCTCGAACATGCAAATCTGAGCACTCAAATCTAAGTGTGGTGGTAGTTTTGTTTAACACAAGAATCAGCTGAGAGAGTGTCTTGTGTGATGTAAAGTGTGGTTACATTTGTTTTTTATGTAGATGCACATCTGTGAGTGTTAGGCCTGGTCCACACTAACCCCCCACTTCGGACTAAGGTACGCAAATTCAGCTACGTTAATAACGTAGCTGAATTCGAAGTACCTTAGTCCGAATTTACCGCGGGTCCAGACACGGCAGGCAGGCTCCCCCGTCGATGCCGTGTACTCCTCTCGCTGAGCTGGGATACCAGTGTCGACGGCAAGCACTTCCAGGATCAATCCCAGAAGATCGATCGCTTACATTCGGACCAGGAAGTAAGTATAGACGTACCCTTAGAATGCATTAGTTTCTTAGAACTCTGTCTCTAAAAGGCACAAAAGAGAATTTACGTTTAAGAATTATGGCAAACCTAGTTCACAGTGATCATGACATTAAACCAACGTAGAAAAACATTCTGTATTGGTGGGGTTAGTGGTTTTGGTTGTTTTTTGTTGTTGTTGGGCTGTTTATGCTTGTTTCATAGCTGCACTGCTATATAAGGTTTGTTCTCAGTCAGACATCTATTTAATGATCTTGGCAATTAGGAAGAGTGTATAACTGATTTAGTCTGTTAAATTCAGCCTATAGGAAAGCTAATTTTAACTGTACTTTTTGATGTTCTGTTATATATTTTAGGATTAGAAATATAAGGGCATTTCAGAGATTTTTACTGTCAGTTTCTCTAAAACCCTTTTACGTTACTCCTTGAATACATATTTCCAGTGGCAAAATTTGAAATTACTCCAATTCTAGTACTTGGCATTTGGTCAGAAAATAACAAATGGAATTGTTTCTGATTTCATTACATAATAAGCCAAAAAGCTACCTTGTTGCCGAGAAAATTAGACCCTGTGTATCTATCCAACTCTTTTCTGAACTATAAGGTTTTAACTTTAAAGGGTTTCACCTTTAACTTTCAGCAAGCATAAGCAAGACCACTCAGAGCTCAGGATTTACCTTTACCTTCCTGTATTTCCACTAGTTTTCTCATATATCCACTACGTGTAGATGAGAAGTCTTGTTTCCACTCCATGTGTGGCTCTACCAGTCACTAACGTCACTTTCTATTGTAGCTTGATCATGATTGATACCTGCAGTTGATATAATACTATGCTGGTTTAGAGAGGGCAGCTAAGCTTGTTCACTAAGCTTTTACAGGATGCGTATCTATATGTGCTCAAAGCCTCCACCTATCAAACTTTTCAGACTCAGTGTTGTCATTTACCTTTGAAGCTAGGCACAAGCTAATGGGAATAGGAAAAGGCTAGTCATTCTAGCAACCCTTTAATAATCAATTTGTTTCCATATCTAGACATATTGGTAAAAGCAGTTTCTGGATGGACTGAAGCTAGGAAGAATAGAGGCGGAGACCTAGCTTTATTCTCAGCTCTGCCTTTGTCCTGTTGGGTGATCTTGGATAAGTCATTTCACCGCTGCAGCATTTGGGGTTGCCCACCAGTTTGTCATTTCAGATGGAGTATTGCCACCAAAGCATACAGAGTAGCTGCTAGAACAGGGATATTGACCCAGTTATACTTATATCTTCAATGTCTTTAAAAGCTCCGACCAACAAAATCAAGTGGGATGGGTAAGGGCATGTTGTGACTAGTGGGCCTACAAAATTTAAGCGTATTACATTTAAGCTCAAATGTAAAATATGTGAAAGTTCACAAGATGTTACAGTAACCTATAATTTTTGCCTACTCGGAAATCAACCATGAAAAATAGGGTGAGTTGTTTTCAATAAATGAGTAAGAGCAAGAGAACCAGTGAAAGAAGCTGGATTAGCCCAAGTTTTAGTCAGTGTGCAGTAGCTCAGCCGTTCTCTCCTTTCTTACTACTTCAAAGTTGCGGGCCTCTCAAACGTCTTTTTGAAATACAGTTTAACACATACAGTATGGAAGACCTTAGCTGGGATTTTCCAAATATGTGTTGTGGCAGCTCTTCAGTCGTGATGAAGTTGATCATCTTCTGCCACAATATTTTGGCTCAAATCAAAATATTTTGATTTAAATAAATTTAGAAAAATGTGTCCACCATTTTTTCACAACTTAACATTGTCAATTATTTAATCAAAATATTTAGATTATGAGCCAATACAGTGTCTAAGGTATTATGTGGTACAGGTGTCTTCATTTATTCACTCTAATTTAAGGTTTCGCGTGCCAGTCATACATTTTAACGTTTTTAGAAGGTCTCTTTCTATAAGTCTATAATGTACAACTAAACTATTGTATGTAAAGTAAAGTTTTTAAAATGTTTAAGAAGCTTCATTTAAAACTAAATTAAAATGCAGAGCCCCTCCGGACCAGTGGCCAGGACCCAGGCAGCGTGAGTGCCACTGAAAAGCGTGCCGCCTTCGGCACACTTGCCATAGGTTGCCTACCCCTGGGTTAAATGGTATTTTAAAGACACTTTAGAAGCCCACAATTTTTACACCAGCCATTTCATGAGTAAATGTGAGAGGTGTGTTTTTTTCTCCCCCCCCCCCCCCCTTAGAAATCAGGTTGAGGATACTAAGTAGCCATACGGTGTGAATTGCAGGATGTAAACACTGGGGCCCTCCCTTCTTCAACAGTAACTCTTGTAAAGCTTACACAAGGGACTACAATATATGGGACTGAGGTTTTTTTTTCTAAATGGCTAAACAGGATGTAGATATAAATAAAAATTCAATACAAACTCAGTTTGGAGGAGCTTTCTCACACAGATCTTCTAGTATGTAGAGAAAAGTTGTTTCCTCTTGGAAATAGTTTCATTCATTAATTTCCGGACAGTACTTTGGAATTCATGCATTTCTTAAGACTGTTTCATGTTCTATAGAATAAACATTGCAACCTTGTTTTACATAATGATATTTAAAATATTGTCACTTATTAAAATAGAGAATATGCTCTGTCATGTGGAATCAGGATTTTTAGTGCATTCATTGTACTGTCATTCCTGGATGTTAGTAGGCCATATTTGGTATGTTTTAACTCTTGAGTTTAGCCTTTTCAACGTGTACAGCCAGCCCTGTTGCTAACTCTGAATGAAAATTAATTTCTAAAAAAAGTGCAAGAGGCCCACAATTATTTATATACTCTAGACAACTTTAAAAATCAACAGATCAGTAAGCGAAAAATGCTAAGTTTGAATTCTAACAAAAAACATGGGCACTGCTGTAGAATGGTCACAGAAAATGGGGAGCAGGAAGATTGTCTTATGGTTAAGGCTCCGTGTTTGTCACAGATTTCGTGACTTTCCCTCATTTCTGCAATGGCAGGTGTGGCTGCCCCGGGAGCTACCTGAGCAACTCAGACAGCCCCTGTGACAGTTGCACGGGCTGCTCCTTAGAGAAGTCTTGCCCGCTGTCCCCTTCCCCCCCCCCCCCCCGACTCCCAGCAACAGGAGTTTGGGGGTGGGGGCTGGGGCCTCGGGGCTGGGGATTGGAGTGCGGGGCAGTGCTTACCGGGGGTGGGGGGGGGCTTCCCAGAAGGTCAACAGGAACTCCCCTCCCTCAGCTCCTAGCTCCATGTGCTGCCTCCAGCTGCAGGCACCACCCCCACAGCTCCCATTGGCTGGGAACCACAGCCATGGGATCTGCAGAACCGAGGCTTGGGGTAGAGCAGAGGCAGCATGGAGCTAGGAGCTGGAGGTCAGTTTCCAGGAGCCAGGTAGGGAAATTTGCCCCAGCCCCGCCAACCCTCTTCCCCCCCTCCCAAGTTTTAGTCAGGGTTATATAGTAAAAGACATGGACAGGTCACAGGCTGTGAATTTTTGTTTACTGCCCTTGATCTGTCCATGACTTTTACTAAAAATACCCGCAACTAAAACATAGCCTTACTTATGGTACGGACTTGCAGTTCTTTCCATTTAAGGCCAATTATATAGGTCTCTCCTGGTTATCCAAAATTTTTCTCTTCCTTATCTGTTTGAACACTTAAAGGGATACTGTCAACTTAAAAAGTTCATTTTGTTTTGCTATGAGTAGTAACTGAGTATTACTAAAGTAAAGGATTGTAGATAAATGATTATCCATTTTTTTCCATTTGAACTTCAGTTATATACAGATCGCTGTCAAATGCCTGATCAGTTTCTCCTGATCATGTAGGCATTCTATAGAGCAATAAGGAAAGGATTTTAAGCCAGATATTTGGGAGAGGGACTTGAGGGTAGGTGTAATATCTGAAACTTTAAAAAAAAAAAAAAAAAAAAAAAAAAAAAAAACCCAGCAAACCCCAACTTTGACTATGCGTTGATGGGAGATTTTTCCAATGTTTATGTAGGTAAGTGATTACCATATGCTAGATGGGAAGTGGGGGACGTTTTTTTTTTTTTTTTCTGCCGAAGGCAGGTTCAGAGCAATAGCAACCCTGTGTGGGTTATGTGGAGTAGGAGGGAGGAATCTTTCTGATTTCATCTTCATTCCACTGTTCAAAAAGGCTCATTTTGGAATGTTGAGGTTTCTGCAAATATGAAGCTCTAAGTGAATTTGAATGGTTGTGTAACCCACAGGTGAGTGTGTTGGAGGCCACTTTTCATGCCAATCTGTTGAAGATTATAAATTGTTACAGTGCCAACCTACAGAGCCATGGCTCCTTAGTTTAAGATGTAGCATTTCACTCATTTAGCTCTGGAGGTTCCCAGTTCAATCCTTGGTGTGTCAGCCAAGATGCCGGCTGTCAGAGTTGCACATCTAGCCTGCCAACTCTAGTTAACTCAGCCCCAGCAAACCTTTGCTAGTTGGCTTTGTGAAGCCCTGTATGTTAGATGCAATGAAATGTGATGGTTCTATTTCAGAAGTCATAATGAACCTTTATTTGTATTGTTGTAGCACCTAGGAGCCCTAGTCGTGGACCAGGACATCATTGGTACTAGGTGCTGTTCGCAAACAAAACAAAAAGATGGTCCCTGCCCCAAAGAGCTTACAATCTAAGTGTAAGATGAGACAGCAGATGGATACAGACGGGAGAATAAGGAATCGGCATGATAGAGATCTAATACGGTATAATTTGCATTCATTGGCAGCAAACTTCTGAGATAATTAATTTACTGTGTATTTGACAAATTTTCATGCTGCCTTTTATTTAAGAACTTGTTTTTACATATTAAGCCTCCCAGAGGAGCAACATCTGGAGCTACATCTGACCATCTCATCAGGCTCTTCCACCCTCCCCAATGCATTTTTGAATTTCAAGTGTATTCTCCTTTAAGATCATTCTTCTCTTCAAAAGGTTTTGTTTTACTTCTTTTCTCACCCACCATCCCAAATGGTGTTTCTGTACAGTAGATTTCTGTTTGTTCTTTTTCTCTGGTTTTCTCTCTACCTGATCGCTAATCCTGATTTCTCTGAATATTTTTCTCCCTTTTCCCTGGACCATGCTGCCTCAGCAGAAGTCAATTTTGCATCTAGTCAAGACTAAGTGATAATCATGTGAGAGATGGAACTCCTTCCTGAGAATTCAGGCTGGGCCTTCTCCCTCACTGCTCTTTTTTTCATCTTGCTAATCAACTTTTTTTTGTAAGTGACTGTAATGGAATTGATTCTCTGGCCCTGTTAGGTATGGTAGGGTTACCATATTTTGTGCCTCCAAATGGAGGACACTCCACGGGGCCCCGTCTCCGCCCCCTCCCCTGCTTCCCGCGAACATTTAATTCGCGGGAAGCCTGAAGCAGGTAAGGGTGGGTGTGGGGGGAGGAGGCGCGGCCCAGGCTGGCTCCCCGGCGGCTCCAGCCTGGGTCGGCTCGGGCACTGGGGTGCCGGCCCCGGCCGACCACCCCCGGCCCGCCCAGCACTGCCGGCCCCCGGCGGCCCAGCGCACCGCCCGGCCCCGCGATCCCGGACCGGCTCCCGGCCCCGCGGCCCAGCGCACCCCCCCACTATCCCGGACCGGCTCCCGGCCCTGCGGCCCAGCGCACCCCCCGGCGGCCCGGACCGGCTCCCGGCCC
>NC_048303.1:30790487-30840614 GCF_013100865.1 Trachemys scripta elegans | reverse complement strand
CCTGGACCCCGGCCCGGCACCATGCCCCCGGCCCGGCCCCGCACCGGCCTCGGCCAAAGAGGCCCCGGCCGAGCCCTCCCTCCCTCCCGATTTTCCCGGACATGCCCGGCTTTTGGGGATTTCCCCCCGGACGGGGATTTGAGCCCCCAAAAGCTGGGCATGTCCGGGAAAATCCGGATGTATGGTAACCCTAAGGTATGGCCAGTTTCCTGGCTAGCTGACTGATTTAATGTGGCTGTGTCTTGCAGCCAAACCATAAAGTCCTCCACTTCTGAGCTGATGAAAATGTCCAAATGGAAAGAAAATAGTCCTCTCCCCAGGTTAAACAGTATTTTGCCCATGGTTCATCCTGGTATTTTCCTTGTCCCCTGAGACAGGGAAGTGAAGGAAGTTTCCTTCAGTCCTCTCTGAAAGCTCTGTCCTGGGATCCTTAAAAGGAGCTGGTTCACACATCAGGCCTTACACCTACACTGCTTCTCTTGTCCCAGGCAATTTCCTTCCCTTACTTTTACTGCACATCTCAATGTTTATTCCATCAGTGCAGGTCTCACAAGCTGTCTCTTACTCAGTGAACAACTTAACCTTTGCCAAGGGTTTGTCCTCTCCCGTCTCTTCAGGCTTCCTTCTCCTAGGCCTTTTCAATCAGGAGAGCCATTCCATGCCGATCCTCTCATAGGAAGGATCACCTTTTTTCCTGGTGGCATCTAAGCCATTGATTTCTGAGGAATTTAATCCTTCATTTGGGGCTGAGGGGGGTTGGGGAGGGGAGATATTTTTAGCCCTTACAGATGTGAAGAAAACTTTCTAAATGTGAACCAACACAGAGCTGTTTTTCTCACTCTTCAAACAGAGGGCTCCAGTGGTGCTGCTGTTTTGCTAAAGCCATGAATTGCAGTGGAGACTGGAACTAAAGCTATTCACTGTGATTGAAGGAATGTTGCCCTGTCCCCCACCCCCGCAAAAAAAGACCGGGGAAACACAAGATATAGCCGTATGATGCCTCCTCCCACCCAGGAGAACCACCCCTCTGTAGCAAGGAAGCTGTTGTGGGGGAAGAAAGCTGCTTTTTCCATGGCTCAGGAAGTTGTTAATCTAACATCTGCTAGACAGAACCTGCAAAAGACTGAGCCTTTGAATGGCGTCCTGGGATGACTGCGCCATCTTAGGAGACATATCACCAGCACTGGTCAGGTTACTCATGGCAAATGCATAATGCCACAAAACTTGCCCTCTTTTTCTGCTTTGAACCAGTTATGGTTTCTGATAATGTTCTTGCCTAAGTAGTTTGACATGTTTCATCCCATTTATTGGTTGCTCATTGTTCACTTGGATTATTTTGCTATTCATTGTTCGTGGTTCATAATTGGTCACCTAAGATGCATATTTTTCGTGGTATTAGCCTGGTAGGATGACATGCTTCTTAAGAAAATAATAGATTACTGTCAAACAATTTAACACACTTGAAGTATAATTTTTCAGTTAAACCGTCATGCTTGCTAAATTCAGGAAACTATTTAGAGATTAATGAATGTTGTCATTAATAGACTGGTTGTCAGACCTTACAAACAGCAGCATAAACTTCTTAATTATTTGTGGAAGTATTAAGTGATGTTTTTACTACTTGATCAACACTAACTAGCCAACATCTCCTTCCCACCAACTTGGATTGGAATTATAGATGTCACCAAGGTATTGCCTCAGGACCCTGCTTATTGTATGGTTCTCCCATATGCCAACTTTTCAAGTTAGCATATGGTTAGTAGATGTTAGTTTATTCCTTCAAGACTTGTTCAAAGATTCTAAAATGATCCTAAGGTGAATGTAGTGTGTGTTTTTAAATCAAGTTTAATATTTTCAGTTCTGTTGCAAGAGGGAGTCTGGCTGTCAAAATTAAACAATATGAAAATAATGCTGTTGTCTTTCCTCATACACTAAAGCACAGACATTTTAGAACTTCAGCCATGTCCTTTCCTTTTCTTTTTTTGTTATTATTGTTGTTGTTTAAGTATGCTATTGATAAATATTTTATCAACTCTAATCCAGTTCAGTAAAAGGGTTAGGCATTCACTGATAACCTCAGTCTTATAAAAACAGTCTGATTTGCTCTGGGTATGGGTAATCAAATTAGCTGAGCATAACTGCATCCTAAAAGATTGTCTAATACCAATTGAATTAAAAAAATTAAAGGAAGCCTGAAATTGGCTAGGTTGGTGTTGAAGAGAACTGCAGATTCAGTGGGTACTAAAGTAGAAATCAGAATCTTGCACAGAAATTACAGCTCCATGATCTGTATACTTGTTGAAAGCATTAATGCATGTGGAATAGGACGAGTACAAATATAGGCGTGAATTCTTCAGTTTTATAAAATGAAATAAATTGAAAAATTCAAGCTAATGCATTTGAAAGGAATAACCCCAAATCCCTGAGACACATTATTGGGGTCTAAGGCAACTATAACTGCTCAAGAGAAGAATCTGGTTGTCACTGTGGAAAAATTCACTAAAACACTTCTTAACATGCAACAAAAAACAAAAGGTTTGTACGTGTAAAGAATGGGATGTAAAATATCATGCTGTTATGTAAAGGAATGGTGCACTCTGTACTTGTCACTGCATCCCAAAATATATAAGATATGGTAGAAGAGGTATAGAGAAGGATGACAGAATTTTTAGATGCATGGAAAGATTTCCATATGAAAAGAGACTGCACAATTTGGGACTGATAAGAGGGGGACGTGGTTGGGATGAGAAATCAGAGGACTGTGACCCTGTGCCTCAGTTTCCTATCTGTCAAATGAGGATAATACCCCCTTTATCTCATTGGAGTATTGTGAAAACAAATTAATATTTGTAAGCACTGAGATACTTTGTGCTGTAGAAAACCCCTTGAGGAAACTAATTTTTCTATCTTCATAGCAGGGTTTGAATAGTGGGCAATAAATAAGGCCTGGGGCTGCATATTAAACAATGAAGATAATGAGCAGCTATTCAATATTTTATTTTAAGTGAGCACCATCCATCCTGTGCACTGACTGAGGCAGAGGTACTGAGGAAATAATAGTTTCTGATGAGTGATGACATAACTTAACAACTGTGTCATAATGCATGTGCACATGCATCAACCTTCATTCTGGCATTTCCTAACTTTGGAGTCTGGGCCAGCTCCAGGAACCAGCGCAGGGCCGCCTGGGGGGGCGCAAGTGGAGCAATTTGCCCCAGGCCCTGGGCCGCGCAGGGGGCCCCACGAGAGTTTTTTTTGGGGCCCCTGGAGTGGGGTCCTTCACTCGCTCCGGGGGCCCCGGAAAACTCTCGTGGGGCCGGGCCCCCGGAGCGTCTTTCGCTCCGGGTCTTCGGTGGCAATTCGGTGGTGGGGGGGTCCTTCTGCTCCGGGACCTGCCGCGAAGCACCGGGTTTTCGGCGGCAATTTGGCGGCGGGGGCCCCCCGCCACCAAAGATCCCAGGTCCCCTGAATCCTTTGGGCGGCCCTGCATCAGCGCAGGAAACGGGTGGCACATCCGGCTCTTCGGTGGCGGGTCCCTCTCGGAGGGAAGGACCTGCTGCTGAATTGCTGTCGAAGAATGAAGCGGCGGTAGAAGTGCTGATCGCGGCTTTTTTTTTTTCTTTCTTTCTTTCTTTTTTTTTTTTTTTTTTCAGTCTTAGCAAAGTTAGAATTTCAGGTCTGTTTGTGTATTTTTGAGTTCTGTCTACCAGATAAGTTAGCAAGCAGCTGGTCCGTTAGCTCAGTGTTTCTCAGTTGGAGGGTTGGGGCCAGTAGGGGGATTAGGTGAGAGTTCACACTGGCTTGCTCCCACAGATTTGAGAAATAAACACCCATCAGTACAATACTGTGGGGACAACCGTTTCCTCCCTGCTGCTGCTAGTTTCATCTTCACTCTATTTATTCCATCTCATAAGTCCAGTATTGTCAAGTTCCAAAAAACCCAGAGTATTTTTCAGGCCTTTCTTTGCAACTATGAGGGCTAGAAATTTCATTTAAAATAAATGTAAGCTGAGAGTCTCAGGTGATCACATGACTCCAGGATCTGGGGCTTTAAGAAAAACACTAATTATTGTGAGACTTGAAATAAAATTGAGAGTTGGCAAAACTGCTACTCTTTTTTCCTTTCCAGCTACCTCACTATCTACACTATGCTTTGCTGCTTGGGTGGCTGCTCCACCACTTCATTCACTTGGCGATTTAGTTCTGTATGTTTTGTGAGGGGAGAGGCACACTCCCCCACCTGTCACACACAACCCTCAACCTGCCAAGACAGGATCACCAATTAGCAGGAACCCTTACCTAACACCAGCTGTGGGATCTTATAGGCATCCAATCCAACAATCATTTACAGCCAACAAAAGCTTATTCTTTGGAAAGTGGTGACTTAGGCCCTTCGCCTCCCCTAAATTTGTCATGAAATTCCCTCTTCACCACTGCAAACCTGAGTAAACATTTATGATATATTCTAGGTCAGCTGGCACAAGCCAGCATATTACATTCTATAATAAGTTCAGCTAAGGAAGTTAGGGAATTGAGGTGTTTTGTATGTAATTAAATTGGCTGAGACGTTTCATGGAGACAGCAGAGCATCCAGTGTTCGTTTTTTTTCTCTCTCTCTCTCTCTCTCTCTAGGCCTTTAAGAGCTTAACAATAATCATCAGTCTTTGTGCAGACCTTGGCACTTTGCAGCACCATGTGTTAGGTGACTTGTGCCATAGCAGTTTGAGCCACATGTCCATCCTCTAGGCTAGTTTTAAAGCACCACATTAAAGCTGCTACAGGGGAGAAAAGAGAACAAAAACATACAGGAAGTAGCATGGAAAAGCCTATTTTTCCTGTTTAGAATAGCCAGAATGCTGGACTTGAAGTGGGCCTATTTTAGGGGCTGGATTTTTCAGCATATCCTGAGTACAATGGAGTTTGATCAGTGTCCTGGCATTCTGAAATGAGGCTTTGTGGTCCCTCAGCATTCATTAATAGTCAGCACATGACATGGTGCACATAGAAGCCCATGGCAGCCTGGCCAATCAAAAGGCCTGACGAAATCCTGCAGCTGTAGGAGGGTGATAAATTAAGACAACATATAGAACTTCTATTGGCCTTGTGCTGAATTGGGGAGGAGAAATGGAGTGAGGGAAAGGCAATGGGCGGGAGGAAGGAAGAAGGGAAATAGAGGCTTTCTTAGATTAGTAGTGGCCCCTCATGCTTTTGTTCATGCTAGTGTCTGTTTCTAAACAGATTTTTAGGCTTTTAAAAACATTATTTAGAGAAAATGTCCCAGGCATATTTTGTTTTGATGATCTGTAGTTGCTTTTTTTTACATAGTGAAATATGGATGTATATTAAAATCTAAAGCCTTTTAAATGAGGATGACAGTTGAACAGAAAATGAGGACTTGAAAAGTTTAAAAGCATGACCAATTTTCATGAGAAATTTCAATCTTTACAAAGTAGTTCTTTAACAATCTACTTACAAGTTACTCAAAGGTAAATATCTTATGTACATAAGCAAAAGGAAACTGAGACTAACGTAGTATACAAGATAGTTGTGTACTACAGTGACTGTTTTTTACTCCTATTTGATGGGAACTTGAAAAAAACTATAAAATACTAGGGGAAAAAGAGGAGGAGTGGGGACAGGGGTAGAGGAGAGAATTGGTTAAAAAATATTTAGACCTGTTTAATGCCTATTTTGCTTCAGTCTTCGCTCAAAAGGTTAATTATGACCAGATGCATAACATGATTAATATTAACAGCAAGAGGGACCGAATACAACCCAGAATAGGGAAAGAACATTTAGAAGAAATAGATGTACTAAAGTTGGTAGATCCTGTGGAAATTCATCCTTGGATACTAAAGGAACTAGCGCAGGGGTGGGCAAACTACGGCCCACGGACCACATTCGGCCCGCAGGCCTGTCCTGCCTGGCCCCCGAGCTTTTGGCCCGGGGAGGCTAGCCCCCAGACCTCTCCCCTGCAGCCTCAGCTCACTCACTCCGGCGCAATGCACTGGGTGGTGGTGCTGCAGCGTGGTGGCAGTGGTGGCAGCATGGCCTGACTCTAGGCTGGCAGCGCAGCTGTAGCGCCGCCAGCCACCGGTACTCCAGGCAGCACGGTAAGGGGGCAGGGGAGGGGGGTTGGATAGAGGACAGGGGAGTTAGGGGTGGTGGTCGGGGGTGTGGATAGAGGGCGGTTGGGGGGAAATGGGGTTGAATGGGGGCAGGGGTCGGGGGGGCAGTCAGGAAGGAGGGAGGGTTGGATGGGGCAGCAGGGGGCAATCAGGGGACAGGTTCTGGGAGTAGTCAGGGGACAGGGAGAAGGAGTGGTTGGATGGGGCATCAGGAGTGAGAGGAGGGATTGAATGGGGTGGCAGGAGTCTGGGGGCAGTCGGGACAGGGAGTGGGGCTGTGTGGATGGGGCAGGGGTCCCAGAGGGGCCATCAGGGTCCGGGGGGGGTTGGATGGGGCAGATAGGAGGTGGGGGCTGGGCCACGACCCCCTCCCCTAACCGGTCCTCCATATAATTTACGAAACCCGATGCGGCTCTCAAGTCAAAAAGTTTGCCCGGCCCTGAACTAGCGGCAGCTATCTCGTAATCGTTAGTGATTTTTTTTTGAGAACTCTGGGAGGAAGGGTGAGGTTCCAGAGAAGGGCAAATATAGCCCTGGAACATATATAGGGAACAAATTATTAAACAATCAATTTGTAAGCACCTAGAGGATATTAGAGCTATAAGAAATAGTCAGCATGTATGTGTCCAGAACAAATCATGCCAAACCAACCTGATTTCCCTTTTTAATAGGGTTACTCGTCTAATGAAGCAGGGAAGCAGTAGACATGATACATCTTGGTTTTTGGTAGTGATTTTGACAGTCACACGTGAGATTCTCATAAGCAAATGTGGTGTAGATGAAATTACTAAGAGTGCACAAATGGTTGAAAGACTGTACTCAAAGACAAGTTATCAGTGGTTCACTATCAAACTGGGATGGTATATCTCATGGGTCCTCAAGGAGTCAGTCCTGGGTCTGGTACTAGTCAATGCTCTTATTAATGACATTGAGTGGAAAGTGTGCTTATAAAATTTGCAGATGACACCAAGCTGGGAGGGGTTGCAAGCACTTTGGTGGACAGGATTAGAATTCAAAATGATCTTGATAAAATTGAGAAGTTCTCTGAAATCAACAAGATGAAATTCAGTAAAGGATGTGTAAAGTACTTCTCTTAGAAAGAAATCTCAAATGCACAACTACAAAACAGGGAATAACTGACTAGGTTGTAGTAGTGCTGAAAAGGATCTGGAGGTTATAGTGGTAATGAATGAGTCAAAAGTGTGACGCAGTTGTGAAAAAGGCTAATATTCTGGGGTATATTAACAGGAGTGTTGTATGTAAGACAAAGAAAGTAATTGTCCCGCTCTACTCGGCACTGGTGAGACCATTCTGGGCACCACACTTTAGGAAATTTGTGGACAAATTGGAGAGTGTCCAAGGAAGGGCAACAAAAATGATAAAAGGTTTAGAAAACCTGACCTATGAGGAAAGGTTAAAAAATTGGGCATGTTTAGTCTTCAGAAAAGAAGACCTGAGGGAGGACCTGTTAAGTCTTCGGATATGTTAACGGTTGTTATAAAGAGGACTTTGCTCAATTGTTCTCCATGTCCACGGAAGGTAGAACAAGAAGGAATGCAGCAAGGGAAATGTTAAGGTTAGATATTAAGAAATATTTTAACTATAAGGGTAGTTAAAGTCTGGAATAGGTTTCCAAGGGAGATTGTGGATTCCCCATCATTGGAGGTTTTTAAAGAATAGGTGGGAGAAACACCTGTCAGGGATGGTGTAGGTTTACTTGTCTCAGTGCATGGGCTGGATGACTTCATGAAGTTCCTTCCAGCTCTGCTTTTCTATGATTCTATGAAAAGAGGAAAGTGGATAAGTAGAAACAGAGAGGTGATATTTATACTGGTATATATTGGCTATGGCAGAGGTTCTCAAGCTGTCTCTGCGAGCTCCATTCAGGTGGTCCACAGATAGTTCCCTCTAAGGTGCGTGCGTGGGTGGCCGCACATGAGAATGAAGGGCCACCCACCTAATTAGTGGAGCTGTGCTGGCATGGCTCCACTAATTAGGTGACTGGACCCTGGAGAAGATGCACATGTAAGGTGAGATGGTGGCCTTGGGGGGGAATAGGGAGTAGGTGGGAGGGGGTAGTGGGGTGAGAAGAGGGGGTGTGGGAATTTGAGATGTGTAGGGCTGAAGCGGCGAGAGAGAGACGACTTTCCCCTGCTCCAGGCTGCGGCTGCAGGGGAGAGACAGCTCTCCGTCCTAGCCCCAGCTCGGGCTGCCACGGCGGAAGAGAGAGGGAGAGACCGCCCTCCTTCCCAGCCCCAGTTCGGGAGCTGCCACAGCGGGGGAGAGAGGGCACATCCATTGCATTAGAAAGGTAAGACTACTGATATTAAAATGAGTTGTGTGCTTTTATTTGCAGAACAAAAAAAAGTTTTTTTATTTTATTTTATTTTATTTTATTTTATTTTATTTTTATATAGTACTTTTATCCAAAGCGCTTTACAATAGTTAGCTAACGGTACAAACAACATTTGGAAAGATCATTAAGTGGTCCGCCGAGACCCTCAGCAATTTTCAGGTGGTCTGCCAAAAAAAGTTTGAGAACCACTGGGCTATGATATATCTTGTAGAAACTCATGAGAGAGAATGTGACTAGATTGTTTCTTAGGGGTGATTTCAGCATTTATGTAGAAGATGTCCTGTTTTTACTTACTTACAGGTAGGGTCTTGGCCTTTCAGGGATAAAGGAGAGAGCTGTTTTAAAGAGTAATTTTCATGGACTAAGAAGTACAGTTTGTCTGGCAGTGTGGTGAAGTTTAGAGCTTGAATAGTACAGATGTAGACTTCACACAAAGCGGGGAGGGATGTTTTTTTGGGGGGAGGGGGAGGACCAGAATGTTGACATCTCCATTTGTTAGTTTGCAGAGTCTGTTAAGTTAGTTGAGCAGCGCTTGAAGTCCAGAAGTATCTAGCTAATGTTTGGTCTCAGAGTGGGCAATGATAGGGTATGTATTTGACCTCTTGGTATGTCCTACCCAACTTTCATTCCATATTTATATTCATAGACTTATCTGTCCTTATATCAACTATTACAACCACAACCATGTATAGAACTTGTTCTCTGTCAAACATTGAAACCTTTAGAGACCTTGATTGTCAACTTCAGAGCCAAACTTAAATTAGGCGGTAATGGCTACCATTGACTCAATAAAATCACGATATTTATCCAGATGAAAAATAGATGCCTTAGATTTCACCTTAATTTGGGAGCAACTCAGTTCATGAGCTATGGATATCCTGGGTTGGTTGGTTAGATTTAAGACTGCTATTCCCAAATGAGTGATTTGATTAGCAGAGGGAGGATTTTGATTCTGAATGTACTCTCCTTGAGGATGGCCCATGAGGAGTTAAAAATGAATTTTTTTTAAACAGATTAAAAAGGGATAATAGAGAAGTTGCAGCATGGAGCAGTGGATTCATACAGTTTATAACAAGGAAACTGTATTACAATGTCATGGGGTGAGATAATATAAAGTTTAATAACTGGCAGAGTTAGATCACCTCATTTCATCTATGACTAATTCAGTTTGTGTGAGACTTCCCTGTTTGCCAGCTCCCCAAGTTTTTGAATACCTTTTTTATATTATTATTTTATTTATTTATTTATTTATTTTAATGGAGATATCCCATCTCCTAGAACTGGAAGGGACTTTGAAAGGTCATCGAGTCCAGCCCCCTGGCTTCACTAGCAGGACCAAGAACCCATTTTGCCCCAGATTCCTAAGTGGGCCCCCTCAAGGATTGAACTCACAACCCTGGGTTTAGCAGGCCAATGCTCAAACCACTGAGCTATCCCTCCCCCCATGGAAAATCTGGGTTAGATTTTTTTCAATGTTATGCTCAAGGAACCCAGCAGACTTAGAATGATTTATGTTTAGAATTTCTATGCAATCCCTCAAAACTCTGTACATAATACTACAAAGCATCTCTAGTTTTTATAGAAATTTCAGAATCCTGCAATCATGACCCTAATTCCAACTGCATTGTGGGACACACTTAGTTGATTGCACTTTCTGAAATATCAACTCCTAAGGAAATTGTTGGCATTAATTACTTTAATCCAAAGTACTTTGTATACACTACTGTAGTTTTTTTAAAATCAATTAACTTATAATGATGCTGTCCCTAGTCTCTGTTTGCCAGAAGCTGGGGAATGAATCACTTGATGATTACCTGCTCTGTTCATTCCCCCTGGGGCACCTGGCATTGGCCACTGTTGGAAGACAGGATCCTGGGCTAGATGGACCTTTGGTCTGACCCAGCATGGCCGTTCTTATGTTCTTATAAGTATCAAGTTCTCCATTGCTAAATGCAGTAATCTCTTTACACAGCTTACATTATTTTTTTAGTAAACCTCTCTGGTTTACTCATGTCAGATGACTTGAGGAAATCTCCCCTTTGCTTTGCTGTGGCACTGCTCGATTTTAAATTGAAATGTACATTTTACTGTCTGCTTTGTCAATCTCATCTGCTAGCAGAATGGTTCTATTATCCTGCTCTGTGTCACAACACATCTGTTTCCCGTTTTCTCTGATGTAGATGTATACATTTTTTTTTTTTAATTTATTCTACATGTGAGGTAAGAATTTCATGACCTTCAGAGTCACATTTATGATTTGCCACTGATTTAAAAAAAACAACAACAAAACTTAAGTCTAGATGCCTAAATATCTTGAAGTTTTGGGGTCCAATACTGTTTTGATTATTTTTAATTAATCCAGGATTAAATTCCAGGAAACTTCTCATTGACGTCAGTGGGATCAGGACTGGGCCCTTGGACTGCTGGACCTTTTTATGATTATTTTATTATATATTTGATGCATCTGATTCTTTGTAAGGGTTATTAAACATATTTAATAGTTTAATGCAGTATTACTTTAAAGACTTTCTTCTTCATAAAACTTCAGAATACATTGACGAATTGTTGGTCCAAAGGAGTAAGTCTTGCATTTAAATGCTGCTTTCAGAAAGTCATGTCAACTTAAAAATCATGCTTCTATCTGAAAACTTCTTGCTATTTATTAAGTAACATGCAAAATTTCAGGAATTGAAGGATTAGAGAAAATGTTCTCTCTAGTTTTCAGTTTTATTTTTGGCATTTGCTTTTGTTTGTGACAGGACTGGATGCATAGATTTACTTCAAAGGTATTTTTGTCCTAATAAGCTATTTAAAATTATTATCCTTTAACTTTTTTTATTTCAATGTAGACTGAGTGAAGAGTAATTACTATGCTAATCATTTTATATGACCATCTTGTGTGAGCATCTTGCTAGGCTAAATAAACTGAATTCCTATAATTTTACTCTGAAAATGAGTCTTAATACATTTTTTTATCATGCCCCTTTAGGAAGACTTCGAAATTAAGTTCAAGAAAATAACTTCAGAATCAGAACTTTAACTAGCTTTTTGCTAATAATAACAAAACACAACAAGAAAAGGCCTTGCTTGCGCGCACACTCTGTGCCAAATGATTTTATTTAAATTAACTGGAGAATGTTACCATAGAGCTTCTTGTGCAGGACAATCTCTCTCTCTTGCTTTCTGATAAGCCCTTTGTAATAGGTCACTGGGTTGGGGAAACTGGTTGATATTAAAGGAATTTAAAAAAACCTGCAAATATTCTCAAATAGCTTACACACAATCAACCTGAAAATTTTGCCCTTACTACTGTGGCAAGTACCACCAATCTTTTAGAGGTTAAAAAGCAAGTTTATTTCCCCCCGTCTCCCATTCACTTTAACATATTTTGTGGTTAGTCCATTTCAGTGACCTTGATTCTGAATGCTCTCTGCAGGGGAGTGTTAACCTATTGCAGATATGAAACTGAAAGTAGATTGGAATTGCAAGGTGTCAGGCTGGAGTGGAAGGGAGGATCTGAACATATTTGGTGTTTGCCCTCAGGCCAGCCCAAAGAATGGGTACCCAACTGGAGCAGAAATTCCTGTTAAAACATTTTAAAAATAATTGAGAAATAAAATCAGGCTGTATTAAAAGTGCTGTGTCAGCAAGTTAGATTTCAAATTTTTGGGCTTAGTGGAAAGAATTAAACTACAGTATAATATACATTCTGTGAAATGTCTGGCTCAAAGTTTGCCTTAAATGATTTCATGTAATCCACCCTAAAAATATGCTGTTTAAAATAGTACCTAAATGTGTGCAATTTTTTGAAATGTATGCAGTTGTATAGTGGACCACTAGAGGGTGTATTTTAATCTCCCATAGTAATGACGGGCATTTAAAAGCATGAATGCTTTGTAAAGCAAGTGATTTGTTCCTAGCTGCTTTTAATTCACTGTCTGTGATTCAGTATAAAATTTACATAGTATATTTAGCAAATTATGCAAGCCATAAAAATATATAGAGAGCAAAATACATGCATTCTTTGGATGGGAAGTTTGAATATGGAGCTAACTATCATGATATTAGAAACATCTGCACCCAGATTGCTGAGTAACAATGTAAGTAGCAGTGTAATACCCATTATAGCAGCACTCATTCTGATCGTGACCTGTGGGATGGGAGGACATCAGTTTTCAGAACTAAAAGCCAGGACACCTGCCATTGTGAGGGGGATGGCATGATGGAAATCTGACATGCTGGTGTGTGGCAGTAGGGAGGGTTTGGGTGCAAGTCAGGGGAGTGAACATGGAAGGAGTTTGGAAGCTGACGGACTGGAAGGTGGGGGAAGACCAACTCTCTTTTCTTTCCTTATCCTTCCCAGCAGTGCCACAGCAAAGCAAAGGTGAGATTTCCTCAAGTCATCTGACATGAGTAAACCAGAATGAAAATTTAGGTTGCAATTCATCAAAGGGTTGGCTGGGAGCCAGTTGAGTTGTGAGGAGCCAGGGGTACAAGGGAAAACCTGGCTATTGAGGGTAGAGGAAGCTGGGAGGAACTAGGCACAGGGCCTAGAAATGTGTGTTGGGGAGATTGGATACAGCTGGAATCTGTGGGTTGAGACTGAGGGAGGAGTCATGAAAAGCAAAAAGTTTAAGGAAGAATATAGTGAAGGGTAGCTGGGAATGGGGAACGTTGGAGGTAGACTGACTAGTGGGACGCAAGGTAACAGCATGAGGTCTGGGACATCCAGGAATGGTTTGGGGAATTCTGCAGGAGGAAAGAACTATGGTAATGAGGAGTTCGAAACAGTGGGGCACTTCTGGGATGTAGGTGTCAAAGGGGAATTCAGTGTGACCTGAGAGGAGGTTGCGGTTAGCGACTAAGAGGATAAAATGGGAACAACAGGTGACCATTTTCTGTTCCAGGATGAGCAAAAGCCAGGAAAACCTCTAGGTTTTGCTAACCTGGCTGTGAGCCTGGGGCAGATGCCTAAAACAGAGAGATGGTCACCTCTCCTCTGCTGCACTGCTGCTGGTGCTTTACAAGGAGAATTGGGCACTTCTTATAGACTGCTTCCTTGGTGGAAACCCCCTACCTTACATGTTGGTTGTGATGGTGGGGAGGGCTCTGGGGGTCCCTGACCCTATTGTCTGTCTGCATTGCACTTCTCTAGCCAAAACATCCTGTTTCCCACTGCTCTACCACTAATGCTTTCCTGCGGGAAGAGTGGAACCTTTGTTTAATAGTCTGATTCTGCTTAAGGGGACCTTGTGCTCCACATGGACAGTAGAGGGGCACTGTTCCTCTATAACATTTCCATACGAGCTAGGAACATAGGAGTTGCCATAATGGATCAGATCAATGGTTCATCTAGTCCAACGTTCAGTTTCCGACAGTGGCCAACACTAGATGCTTCAGAGGAAGATGCAAAAAACCCTGCAGTAAGCAGATTTGGGGTAATCTGCCCCTTGTCCCCCGTGATGGTCCCAAATCATTTAGGATTTGTCTTCATCCCAGCAAATACTTTGTATGAATTATTAGAACTCTGGATAGTCTTGTTATCCATATCAAAAACCCAATCCATCTTTGAATATTGCTGAGTTATCGGCTTCTATAATATCCACTTGCAATGAGTTCTTCAGTCCAGTTACTTTTTTTTTTTTACACAACATGTATTTCCTTTCATTATTTTCAAATTAGCCACCTCACTTTCACACGGGATTCCCTGCCCCTTACTTTCCTCACTGCTGCATCCATATGTTCTTCAATGTGCATTCCTTCTTGGGGAAAGAGACTGAATCCATGTTCTTTTGTCTCATTGAGAAGGGGTATTTATAGGACAGAAATGGCAGTGTTGTCATTGAACCATTTTGCAAAGCAATGCCTTTTCCTTTTACATGATTATCTGCAATAGGTCCAGAATATTTGAGGCAAGAAGAATGTTGGCTACAACACCTTCATTTCCCTGTTCTGATTTGATTTATATTACCTTGAGTAAGTCATTAGGCACCACTTTGGAGAAGATGTGAGGAAGATAGACTTGTCCAGCTTAAATGGGGAGTCTTTGGGTAGGAATTTGGGTCCTTGAGAGCCAAATTCTAAACTATTTCTTACCTTAGGTGTTGCAGTGCTAAGCCTGTGGAAAATTCTGCCTGTGCAGGTCAGGAACTACAAAGGAGTTCACTACTATTCCTGATATATTTGAGAACAGATCTGAGAGGAAATATCAGGATATGAGCCAACAAAATAGGCCTGTATTGAAATCCAGCAGTTGTTGCAAACAAACAAGAATTGCTTTGAGTTGAAAAATATACAAGGGAAAAACAAGACTCTTAACTCCTTAAAACTTGATCTCGAAGGAGAGGAAGCATTGAACTTCAGGGATTGAGAACTACAAAATTTCAAATTAGCGCTGAAATACTGTGATAAGGGTCATATAAACAGCTTCATAATTTTAATTGACTGACCGTCTTCTGATCTTCAGCAGCCATAAAGTCCTCCTATGCCCAACTTTACCTTCAGGGTGGTGGTATTTTTTCAAGCCATCTGTATTTGTAGTATTCTGTATGTATCTGAAATTAATTTAATTTGCCATTATGCTGCCAGAACTCCAGTGCCTTGAAATGCATCTTGAATATGACAATCTTTTATACTTGTAGTTTCAAATAACCAATTTAGTTTTAACATGAGAACTTTGTAGTCTTAAATTAATTATGTAGAGGAGTAAGTGGACATTATTTAATGTTGGTCCCAATGTCTACTTCTGGGCCAGCCAATTACTGACTTGGAACAGCAGTTAATGAAAACCTTGTTTACTATTTCACCTGCAAACAAGTTTTTTTTTAAAAAATTGGCCTACGTCCTTTTTTGCTCTTTTATATAATAGTATAAAGAAGGTATGAGAGATTTAACATGTGATTTCACATTTTGAAAGATCATGAATGCTAAATTCAGTCTTTTCTGGTTTTGTCGGCGGCCTCTGGAAGGCCTCAAAGATGTTTAAGAACACAGAAACTATAATTAAAGGGGAATGGAGATGAGGGCATCAAATCTTAATAGCATTTGGAAAAGGAAAATCTTTATTTGCTTACTGAACTTAAATAGGGTTAATAAAAACTCCCTCCCATGGGGACCCCCTACATCAAGAGTTTAAACAGTTTGACAAAAGTCCTGTCTCAGCTCAATTTCTTTGTTTTGGTTCTTGTGGGGTGTCATGTTCTCCATTTATTATAGTTTACTAACTCTCACAGGAGCTAAATTTACAAAGCAAAAAAATAATTGGTAGCAAAATATCCAAGAAACACTATGAGAGTAAAACAAAAGATATTTGTTTCAGTCTAATTTAAATATATTTTAAATCCAGATAAAGAAATAAGTGAGGGAGGTGGGTGGGTGTTTTTTAATTTTTTTTAAATGAACTGGGAAAGGGGGGTTCAGTGACTTCATTTAATGGAGGATGAGGTGGTAATATTGTCCTCCTCTGATTTCTGTGGATCAATAACTGTTTCCTGCTTTCAGCATTTGTCACTTGCAGGTGAAGTCCCTCATTGGATAAAATGGTACTGGGGTGGGAGTTACTGAGAGGAAAGCTAGTCCCAAAGATGTGATCAGTGTTCAGAGTGATCTGAGAAAAGTATATATGGGGGTGTATCATCACCCTTACATCTTACCATCCCCCCTGCCCAGCAGTTAATTCTGCGTTCCAACCCCCACATCAGTTCTGCCCCCGCCAGCCTTGCCTCTGCAGCTCCTGAGGTTCTTCAGCCTTCTCCAGGCCTGGGGGGGGAGGAGAGGGCTTCAGAGGGGTCCCCTCCCCTGTCCTTGGGTGTTTCAGAGTGGGGGGGGGGCGGGGGGGAAGGAGCAAAGGAATGTTCTGTCTCTCACAGGAGGGGGATGATGGAGAAAAAGAGCAGACCTGCTCTGCATGGCTCAGCTTTTCCTCCTCTCAGTCCCTTCCTGTGAGAATGGTGTCAGGTTATTGGGGAGAGGGGTGAGCAATTCCTGCAGCAGCCCTGATTGTTCCTGGGAAGAGTACCCAAGCAAGTGGGGAAAGCAACCAATCAGAGGGGTGTTTCCCCCAGGCAGCGCTAAAAAATGTGCGGCCCCTCCCCTGCTCATTTCTCAGAAATGTTTATTTTCTGGGTCTATGACCTGTTTTGACCTAGAGCACTTAGTACTGCTGTAGCCCAAATCCTTCACGAGATTTTCTGTAGAGCAGTATGAATATCCCTAATCTCCAAAGGATCCATCTGTAATGGCTGCTTTTGTGCTGCATCACTCTTGCTGTTTGCAGATGGATCAAGCCTCTCTGTTTGTGAGTCTTCCTCTTTTTGTGATGTTTCTGGAGGCATGTGAATGCTTAGCTTCCGTGTATTTTTTTCCCTTTAATTCCCCAGTTGATGTAAAGTAGTCAAATATCTAGGTACTTACAAGGCCTTCCTCACCAAAGAATGGGAATCCTAGCGGCATTCTGTTGAGAAATTACAGCTTTATTCTAGTTCTGCAGGGTTAGCCTGGCTTGCTGAGAAACTCCCAGAAACTTCTCTTTCATTCTAGTTTCATAGCCAAAATAGAGGCCTCATACCAAACTGGCTGTTAGTCCAGCAGTGTTTTTTTTTTTTTTTTAAAAATCAGCCACCAAAGATGCATATTCTGTGGGGCGGTGAATTTGCCTGACATCTTATGAGCTGCTTACGAGACACATAGGCTTTCAGGAACTGCTATAGAAGGGTTTTTGGAGGCTGGATTAATGCCTAAGTCTCTTTTGATTGGGGTGCAGCACTTATCCACCCCCACCATCTAGGCATCATCCACCGCAAGCGGGAATCTAAATGTATTCTTTGTTAGCCGGATATGCTAAATGCTTATGTAAGTGGACCGAGTAGGGTTGCCAGGCGTCCAGTTTTGGACCGGAACTCCTGATTGAAAAAGGACCCTGGCGGCTTCGGTCAGCACTGCTGACCAGGCTGCTAAAAGTCTGGTTGGCGGTGTGGTAGGGCTAAGGTGGGCTTCCTGCGGCCCCTAGGTGTAGGGGCGGCCAGGGAAGCTCCATGCACTGCTCCTGCCCTGAGTGCCACCCCCACAGCTCCCACTGGCTGGGAACCCCCTTCTGCATCCTGAACCCCTCATTTCTGGCCCCACCTCAGAGCCTGCACCCCCAGCCGGAGCTCTGACCCCTCCCACTCCCCAACTCCCTGCACCTATGTGGTGAAAGTGAGTGAGGGTGGGGTAGTGTGAGCGATGGAGGGAGGGGGCCTCAAAGAAAGGGTGTTGTGTGATTAGAAAGTTGGCAACCCTAGGACCTAGCAAGAGTCTATGCACAAGATAGCAACTTTTAGTGTCAAATGCAGAAGATTTAGTTTATAATTGTTAACTTAAGTGAATTTAGACAAAATATTTAAGAAGCCATTGATTATTACGTATAATCTAAGTTTTGTCATAAAACTGTGTGGCATACATCATTGCTTCTATGCACTATGTCGGGGACTTTGGAACCTAAATACAATTTCTTAAAGATCACATCTTTTTTTAATCTCTGTCCCGATGTGCATGTATTGATGAATGAAAATGTCTGATATTTTGTATGTTAGCTTGCTAAAATTATCATGCTGTGTTAGACATAGTTTTTTGTAGTTTGCTGTGGTTCACTGTAACTGTAGATACTATCATATTTAAAATTTGGTTTGTTTAATTTATTTTGTTTATGACTGTTTGGCTGACCAGAGTATTTCCAAGTCTCTTGAAGGCCTCTGATAGTTCAGAATCGTTTGAGACTTTGCAAGCTAAGCTGTTGGAATTTGGCCTGAATAGCATGAAAAATCACTTTTGTGAGCTTATATCTTTCTGCTACACTGTAGATGGTACAAACTTTATATTTAATAATATAGCAAACCAAAAAGTTGTTGACCCCTTATTTTTTGGTTGTTAGCACATATTATTTGTATAAAATTTATGTCCTAAGAGAGGAATGTGGATTGCTTTAGAGAAGTATCCTTTACTGCATCAGCCAGACATTTCTTAATCTGTTCCAATGTGGGCATGTGCAGACACTCTTGGAAATATTTTTCTCGATTCTGAGGTTTACCTGTAACAAGTCCTGAACAAGCATGTGTTCTCAGCAGGAACTGATCTTGTCTTATTTTAAATGACAGCTCAGTGATTATCCTCCCTTTCAAACATGTTGCATTGAAGGTGAGTTTTCCCTAGTGTCTTGTCTTGAACAAAATGTGTTTGGACTGTAGCCTAGTAAACCCCATCTGTACAATCACCAGTGTAGAGGCTGTATTAAAATTTAAGTTATAGCACTCAAGCTAATGTAAATTTATTACAGCTGTTAAAATGCAAGTTGAGAGTACTTTTGAACCTAAACAGGGGAATTTATAGTGTGGTGCTGCTTTTCAGAAAACTGACTAGGTAAAAATGGCACTTTCTAACCCAACAGACCTGTTCCTCATGTGTATTTGGAGTCATGTATCTGCTTGCTTCAGTGTCTAAAGTAAATATTTACTGTTTTTTACTTCTCATTGCACTGGAGAACCACTCTAACTGAAAGAAAGTGAGTTGGGTTCTAGTCCTCCATAGACACCCTCAACAGAATTGTTTACTAAACTTGCATCCGCTCTCTGGAAATCTGTTGAGGGCAATGGGATTGCACAGATGTGACTGAGGGTATAATTTACCTCAAAGAATCTTTATAGTTGTTGATGTGGCAGAAGGAGAGTACCCTGCTTTTGGATCTGAAGTTGTCTGCAGCAGTTGTCTGGTAACAAAGCTGTTCTTTTGCTTGAAGACCAGCTTCAGACCCGGGTTTGGAGAACCCACCTGTACAGGGACCTTCCTCGTCTGTCAGTGCATCATTGTTATCGAGACCAGGGTCACCAAGAACTTCCAAGAGGAAGACAACACCGAACCCTGGTCTCCAGCACTCTCCTTGACTGAGGTACTGAGAGCTTCCCACTCCAAGCATAAGACAGGTGATAAGAAGAGCAAAACATCAGTGTGTTTTTCTTCAAAAAAGATTGTCACCGGAAACCCCAAGCCCCGAGAGGAATGCTAATGAGGCTCTGGGTATTTCTGTTACTGTGAAGCATGGTAAGACTTCATCTAAGTCCCATAACTCAGTGATAAAGGGCTCAGTACTAAAGACCACTTCTTTCAAGAGACCAGCTTCAATGCAAACATTGATACCACATCAGTGTCTCTCACGACATCTGTGACATCATCAGTACTGAGTTCAGTAGTGCTTCCAGTACTAAAGGAATTCTGGTACCCAAAAGACCTTGTGATACTGACATCTGTACATCTCACAGCCTCTCCAATATTGTCAGCACCGGTACGGAGTTCTTTTGTGCTTCTGATGCTCAGGGGACCTTGCAATACCTTGTAACCTCCTGGACATCTCCCAGTACTGAGGTCTGCTCATGATTCTAGAAGCTCTACCTCCTCCTCCTTTTTGTTCAGCTATCCACAAAGAGGGGTTATCACCAGTGATCCTAGAAATCCATTTGCCACCGAAAAATGCAGAATTTGCATTTTCACAGAAAATATTTAGTTTTTACATTTTGTGGAAAAAAAATAAAAACACCTACAATAGATCACTGTTTATCCAAGCCTCTGTTATCCGTCTCTCCACACTAACTGAACCACCAGCTGCCACTTACCTGATGGATGAATCCATCCACGGTTTGTGCAGGAGTCCTGTTTAACCCATATCCCTGTACAGTCAGGTTAATATTGAACGCTTCACTCTTGGAATGGGGAGCACATTTGTGTCCTCCACACAGTCCAAGGCAAATGGTCACATTAGGAACAGCGCTTGGACATCAATCTGTTGGAATTAAGGGCCGTCAGAAATGCTCGCCTACACTTTCTTCCCCTAATCAGAAATAAGTCCATCAAGATCTTGATAGACTACATAGCGTGCATCTATTATGCCAAACGTCAAGTGGGCCTCTGCGCTGAATCAATAATGCTTTGGAATTGGCGTATAAGCTGAGATGACTATCTGATTGTTAGGCTATCTGGAAATAAGAACCAAACTTTCTCTAAACTCCCTAGCAAAAGTCCTCTGGTTGCTTAGGAACTGGCTTTTTAAATGCATTCTTTGAGGTAACCCCATCCCCTTGTCTAGGGATCAAAGGATGGCAGGCTAGAGCCTCCTTGGGAAGCTCTCAGCCTTGTCTAGCAGGCTGCTAGCCTCATCACGCAACCCTCCTTCACGCAACCCTCCCCACCCCCACCAATAGACCACACTATAGATTTAAATTAAGCAGGCACACAGCAAGTAAGCACACAATGTCAAACAAACAAACTCACTGAAGAGTCATGTAGTCGCTCCTCCTTCACCTGGAGAACTCCCTTTAAAAAAAAGTCCTCTGTTGCCTGCTCCTGTTTGCAAGCTCCTTTGGTTCTTAGGAGCTGGCTCTTTAAATCTCTGTTCCCCCTTAGTTAGTCCCGCCCTGTCAACGTTAAAAATGTGCACGGTATTCCTAGTCTGAATTTGATGTGGACACAGCAGGAACATGAGGACAGACATATGCATGGAATTAAGTGGCAGGCCACAATTTTTATTCAACTTTAACATGGAAGGGGCGCTATCAGGCCATCACCCATACTCTCCTATACCAGGCATTTAATTGGCTCAACTGTGGAGTAACAGGGCTCCTTACCGTATAACCCATAACACAGGGTAGCTCTTCTCCGCCTGTCCCCAGAACTCCACTTTCTCCGAGTCCTGGCACCCTCCCTGCTGCCAGGGGGACAAAGGGTGCAGCTGCATGGGGACTTGGGCCCTGAAGCCCAAAAGGTGTCATGCTGCTACATGAGCCTAAAGCCCATCACCAAAATATGAGGTCTTTTTACCTTTGGGAGTTGTTCATTTTATTCTCTTAACTGCATTGGAAATTGGCCACAGGGAGTGCCAGCAACTAGCTTGATTGCTCCCCCCCCAACCTTGCTGCCCGGTATCACAACACGTGCCCAGTCCATATGTGCACATACTGTACATTAGCAGCTCCATCTGACAGATGTATGCCATCATCCCCAAAACTTCTGGCTGATTGAACCCCTTTTTTCCAGGAATATCTTGATGACCCCCTTATTTACTTTATGAGCCTTGCCCACATTGGCTGGGTCTGCTCCCAACCCTGGCCTGTCAGTGAGTGCAGAAGTGGCATGAGCAGATCCACTGCATGCTGCTTCTGTATGCAAACAGCCTGAGATTGAGCTTCTGCCCTGGCTGCCTGCTTGTGGGTCTAGTGCACTACAGATTCAATATCTGGATTTGATGGCAATCTGCTCTGTGTAGTATCTGAAACAAACAAGAACATTGGGTTAGTTACGTTTTACCATTCCCTGCCATCTTTCCCTTGGTGCAAACGTGAGTCCTGTAACACCTCGATTTCCAGCACCCTATTGCCTGCACCTGCTGTGAGCTGAAGCCCCCTGCAGCTGCTGACATTGCTGCCCCAATCCTGAAAGAATGGGTACCATATTTTTTGGGGGTCAAGACTGCAGTAGCACAAGGCTTTTCTCAATATCATGCTGAACTAGTACCTTGTCAAGAAGCTGCCATCACCATGAATGAACAGTGATCGTGGCTGTAGGCCCCAGATTTTTAGTGAGGCTCTTTATTGCCTTTAGAGGGCACAAACGCCCATCTGCATATTTCTTCACCCCATAAGCTCCCTTTCTCTTCTGGTCAGTTTTTGAGTGCGTTAAGTGCAGGGACACTGCTGCAGCAGATAGTTGTAAGTCTGTTATATTTAATACGCTCTGGGACCTGTCCGCAGCTGCCATAGGCACCATCTCACTCATTTTAAAAGCGCCAGAGAAAGTAGTGACAGAAGCCACTTTAAATGAAATAGCCTCCCTCCCAGTACAGAACCTGTACTAATCTTGTCAGGGTTTCCAGTGTTCTGGGTACCTTGTCTTCTCTCTTGCATCCACCCCTCTTGGATTGCCCTTCTAAGAATTTCTGCACTATGAAATACCGCCATGGGTCTGGGAAACCCACCAACCTACTTCAGTAGGACAGGCCTGCTATCTGGCTAGTGCTAGTGGAGGAACCCAAACTGCGGTGGACCAAGGACATCACTTATCGCACCACCCGGTGCGTTAGTATGGGCCATCCATGGTGAAGCCCTTCCTATGCCCTAAATTCCATGAACTCTGAAAGAATGGCTGTATAGGTCCTCAAAGTCTGTGGGGCAACTGAATCCTCATAACTGTCTTGAGCCAAAATTCTGATATCATTGGGCCATTGCCCATGGATCCTTGCTGGCCAGCAGGGCGAGTTCTCTGAATTTGTTCTGAAATCGAGAGAGCATTGGCGACACAATTATCCACTCCTGGGAGACACACTGCATGAAAAAGGATGTTAAACCACAGTCAGTGTAAAATGAAGGACCTCACAAGCCTCAGTTACCTGAGCAGTCTTAGCTGTCTATTTACAATATAGACCACGGTTGGTTGGTTGCACCAGAAATAGAGTTTCTTGTTCTGAAAGTTTGCCCCAAATAGTGACTGCCACCAGTATAGGCGAAAACAAGTCAAGGAAAGTAATTCCCCCTGTAATACTCTGAGCCACTCAGCTTTCTAAGCGCCTCTGTGCACACCACATTCCCTGAAAGTTACCTTCCGAGATGTCAGACAGTACCTGCAGCTCAGTTTTGAGCCACCAGTCTGAATGCCATATTGAAATGCCACTAAATTCTTCCAGGAATCTTTCCCATATTTCTAACTCTTCTTTCATTTCCTCTTGTCACTCTGATAAAGTGTGGGTGGGTGGGTGGGGTGGAGGTTCACACTCCAGAGAAGGCTGATGCCAGATGGGCACAAAATGCCAGCTTGGGAGCCACCACTCATTATACAAACTTCAGATGCCTCATGATCACCTGTAATTTTCTTTGCCTCTTTGAAAGCCTGTATCAGTGCCCTAATTCTAACTTTTCAGGATCTTTCTAGGTTACCTACAGAGATGTGTCTAGTTTGATATCCAGGCATGTTACTCTTTGGGTAGGGCCTTCTGTTTTTTCCCTGGCAAGGGGAATCCTGAGGCACTCAACTAGGTTCTGAAATGCCAGAAGCATGCACTCACATTTGCATGTCCTTAACCTTCCTTCAAATGGGAAGTTGTCGAGACGGTGCACCACGTGAATCAGGCTAGTCCCATGCACAATTGCCCACTCCAGCATGGAGCTGAATCTTTCAGAAGTAGCACTTGACACCGAGCACCCCATGACCATGACTTTACCAAAATAGTAGTGGCCCTCAAACAGAAACCCTAGCAGGTTAAAGTCCTTGGGATGTCACATTTTGCCAACAGTGCCCAGGGCCAGACTCTCTCTAACCATAGTTACCACAGCGTCATGCAACTAATATCTCACTGAACACAGCTGAGGGTCAGCACAGTCATTTTTCTGATGAGGCCTGGGGGTAGAACAGGTGATGGATTGTTCCCCCTTCACCTTCTTCAGTACCACAGCCAGGGGAGATGTGCACAATTCTGGCATTGGAATACATTGGACGGGGCCTGCTGCCATCTCCTGTGGTGGTTTTTTTGCCCTTACTATATGCTCAAAGACTTTAATGGACTTCAAGCTCTCTGCCCAGGAGTAGCACTACATGCCTTCACAAGGGCTTTGAAAGCTGGCCAAAAATCCATTCTGTAAGTGAGCAGCGTCTGTTACAAATTACATAACACCTGTATCTTAAGTGGAAAAGGAGCCTTTTCCATAGTTACTGCCTCCCCCTGTAGCATCTCCTGAGGTACTGGGACCTTGTGGACCCCCTTTCCTACTCCCATGCCCTTTTTCTCCATAACAAGAGAGCGCACTATGCGGAACCCTTCACCTTCTACAGTAGTGTTTTTGTTCCCAATACGGGTACAAACATTTCCTATAGTTAAATAGAAAGCACACATTGGCTTTTATATCTGCATTTTGAAGCCGATGGTTTGGCACTGGCAAGCTGCTGTCTGTGAATGCCAACTGGGTAGGGTGGTAAGGAGTCCTACATGACAACCAAAGTTCCTGGTAAATCAGGCTCCTTTGCTGCCCTCCGCCTAAATTCCCTATCATACCTTAACCATGCTACTCCTGGCCCCATGTATCATGAGCCCTTGCTATTAAGTTCTTATACTTAAACAAGGAAATACACCTCTTGCGCTTTTTAACACAAATGATATTCACATAAATGTGAAGGACTGCAGACCCGTTCTCAAGAGTTTGAGCCACCTTAGGTGTGTGGGGTTTGTCCTCCTTATGTGTGGGGTTTGTCCTCGTTCTGTCTGTTCTTCCCTGAACAGCAAGGTAAATAAATCCACAAATTCCCCTCTCCAAATCTTACCGTTACCCCTTTAGACAGATGATTCCTGAGAGGGCGATCGGATCCCTCATGAGCTCTAGGATCATCAGCTTTTATCTGCTGACTGTGTTTTTTTGCTAGGAATGATGCCACCTGATGGGGGAAGGGTATTCTTCCCTAATTGCACTGTAGTCCTTTTTGGGATATCAGTCCCACCCCAAACCTGTGAGAGTGATGCCCTCTCCTTTGAGAGGGGCCCACTCTTATAAGGCAGACTACCCAATCCTGCCAATGATTTTGTCAGGCCAGCTCATATCCCTTGAGGGTGGGATGTCCAAGGGAGGATGGACCTGGGCTGCCATCATTGCCCCGAGCGCCGCGGTTGGCAATCCCCTACTTAGGTATAGGAGAGCTTATGACTAACCCCAATGCTGCATCCTGAGGATGCATGTTGGACCCTTGGCAGGTTATGGGAGTGAGGTGTAGGCCCAGGCTTATTCACCCACTCCTTGTCATCTTCATCCATCTTTAAATCCTGGGAACTGGGAAATAATGACAAAACATCACCCATGTCTTCCAGCTGGCCTATGGGTGCCAGAAACTCCCAAGGAGAGGAGCTACTTATTTTCCATTGGCAAGAGTCTCCCTCGCTTGCTACTGGGACTGTCCCCCTTTCACCACTGGCGCCATCAATTTTCCCCCACAGGTTGATGTGGGTGGGTGGCATTTGTCTAGCTTCAACGTCCAGCCATTGGATCTTGTTACACCTTCGTCTGCTAAATTGAAGAGCCCTCTATTTTCATGTTGCTGTTCCCCATGTAGGTACTTACAGACGGTGATCTAGTTATCTGTTAACATTCACTTTGTTAAACTAAATAGGCTCAGGGAGATCAATTAATGTAAGATATGTTTTCCAATCCTTCAGTCATTCTCATAGCTCTTCTCTGAACCTTCTCCAGTTTATCAATATCTTTCATGAATTGTGGACACCAGAACTGGACACAGTATTCCATTAGCAGTCACACCAGTGCTGGATGTACGCCTGACAGACTTTTGTGCCCATATGGGGGTGCAGAATTCACCTGGGGCGCATATTTGTGTCCCTCGCGCAGAAAAATGTGAAAGAAATCTGTCTGGGGATAGGCATCTCTTCCCTGGCAGCCCAGGCAGCGCGTCTGTTCCAGCATGTTTGGAGCAGCTTCAGAGATTCAAATCACTGCGGGCGGGGGGAGGGGAGCTCAGTGTGCATGCGTGCCTGCAGGGGAGATGTTGGTCACTGTCAGGGGACAGGGTTGGCCAACAAGCGAGAGAGACTCTGTCCCTCTCTCTTGATACTGCGGCTGGAGAGGCGTGGAGGAGGGTAGGTCTTTTTGTTATGTAGGAGGAAGGCTCTGTTCCCAAGGCAGAAGTGTAGCAGCCTGCTTGCCTAGTAAAAATGTAACTTCTTGAGAATTGGGGGAAAAAAAACCCCACGTAATTAAATATTAGTGTCATGTTACTGAAAATTGTTTTAAGTTAAAGAAAATAGCTTTTGTAAAAAAAACACATTTTGTTATTGTTGCTTTTGATGGTTAATTGATCTCATTCTCTGAGGCAGAAATGTAGCAACCAGTCTGCATAGTAACACTATTAATTATTCTATTGTTAGTTAACTGTTCCCATTCTCAATCAGTTCCCCCAGGAGCATAAAAACCTGTAAAAGTTTTAAGGCCCTTACATTGCCAGAGTGATGAAAAGCTTTATAAATGACAGTAAGGAAGATCTGTGTGCTTTCTCACTTTTTTCCTGTGCCAAAGTGACACAATGGGGTTAGATTTTTATTTACCCATTTAAAAAAAAAAAAGACTTTTGAGGGCAAATAAAACATTTACCAAGCAGTCAATAAAATGTCAGGACAATCAAAACCAAGCACTTCCCAAAGTACCCAGCTAAGTCCAGGACAATGATTAGCAAAACTGTACGACTTTCATGTGTGAAAGTCTGAGCAATTTAAAATGACATTATACTTTTTTTTTTCCCCCTGTTTGGTGTTCTGTAACATAATTTAAATGAAAATCCAGGATTGTAACTGGAATGCAGGGTATTAGTTACCAAATATTTGTAACTTAACTTTCACATCTTTAGGAAATGTTGAATAGTTATTGTGATTTTTTTTGTGTATTGTAGTTTAAATAATTTACCAAAACAATTGAAACTGGTGTGATTATATTGCATTATTTTGATATATAAAATTTGCATAATTTTTAATTTTTGGCACATAATTTTAATTTTTTTGTCGCAGAATCCCCCCAGGAGTATGAATACAGAGGGTAGAATAACCTCCCATACTCGAGATTCCCCTGTTTATGCATCCAAGGATTGCATTAGTCCTTTGGGCTACAGTATCGCACTGGGAGCTCAGGTTTCATGGTAAATAATCATCTAAACATAAGTCTTTCTCAGTCACTGTTTTCCTCATCCTGTCATGATCAATTTTTTTAATCTAGTTAATTGCTTGAGTTAACTGCGATTAATTTACAGCCTTAATCTGTACACAATAAAATAAGAGTAAAATATAAAATCAAAACTTTATGGTGACTTTTTTTAAAGAAAAGATAGCATGAAACAACATTAAGTATCCTAGTATTTTCATGCTGAATAGATCCACTTGTCTAAGAAGTGGTAAGACCACCATCCTCTCAAAGAAACATGTCTGCGGGTCTTCTCATCCTGACAATGATCTAGAGGATGGTGTGGACTGCACTCTCAGCAAGTTTGCAAATGATACTAAACTGGGAGGAGTGGTAGATACGCTGGAGGGTAGGGATAGGATACAGAGGGCCAAAAGAAATCTGATGAGGTTCAACAATGACAAGTGCTGATTCCTGCACTTAAAACGGAAGAATCCCATGCACTGCTACAGACTAGGGACCGAGTGGCTAGGCAGCATTTCTGCAGAAAACGACCTAGGGGTTACAGTGGACGAGAAGCTGGATATAAATCAACAGTGTGTCCTTGTTGCCAAGAAGGCTAACAGCATTTTGGGCTGTATAAGTAGGGGCATTGCTAGCAGGTCGAGGGACATGATCATTCCCCTCTATTTGACGTTGGTGAGGCCTCATCTGGAGTACTGTGTCCAGTTTTGGGCCCCGCGCTACAAGAAGGATGTGGAAAAATTGGAAAGAGTCCAGTGGAGGGCAACAAAAATGATTAGAGGGCTGGAGCACATGACTTATGAGGAGAGGCTGAGGGAACTGGGATTATTTAGTCTGCAGAAGAGAAGAATGAGGGGGGATTTGATAGCTGCTTTCAAATACCTGAAAGGGGGTTCCAAAGAAGGTGGATATAGACCAGTGGTTCCCAAACTTGTTCCATCGCTTGTGCAGGGAAAGCCCCTGGCGGGCCAGGCCGGTTTGTTCACCTGCTGCATCCACGTGTTCGGCCGATCGCGCTCCCACTGGCCGCAGTTTGCTGCTCCAGGCCAATGGAAGCTGCTGAAAGCGGTGCGGGCCGAGGGACGTACTGGCTGCCGCTTCCAGCAGCTTCCATTGGCCTGTAGGAGTGAACCGCAGCCAGTGGGAGCCGCGATCGGCCAGACATGGCAAGTAAGCAAACGGGCCCGCCCCGCCAGGAGCTTTCCCTGCACAAGTGGCGGAATAAGTTTGGGAACCACTGATCTAGATTGTTTTCAGTGGTAGCAGATGACAGGACAAGGAGTAATGGTCTCAAGTTGCAGTGAGGGAGGTTTAGGTTGGATAGTAGGAAAAACTTTTTCACTAGGAGGAGGTGAAGCACTGGAATGGATTACCTAGGGAGGGGTGGAGTCTCCTTCCTTAGAGGTGTTTAAGGTCAGGCTTGACAGAGCCCTGGCTGGGATGATTTAGTTGGGGATTGGTCCTGCTTTGAATAGGGGGTTGGACTAGATGACCCCTTGAGGTCCCTCCCATCCCTGATATACTATGATTCTATGACTAGAGCCCAGTTATTTGGGGCCATTGTGGGAATTCAGTTATATATTCTGCAGAAAATGAGAAACTGCATCTATAGCTTTACAATTATTGTAATTATAGGTTTCACACTGATATATTTGACGAATATATTAAATTATCTCCAACATCTACCAACCACAAATTACTACATATGGTAACAGATAACCTGGCTTTATTGCCATGTAATCCGAGAGACATAAATAACTATGTACTGTAATTACATGGCAGTTACCACATAACTGAAAGTAGTTATGTGGTGGTTTGTGCCTTGTGCAGTGTTAATATATTTTGTTTTCATAATGACATAGCACACATTTGTCTCTTTCTGTGCATTAAATAAGTTTTCAGTATTTACAGAAGGATTATAGAAAAGGAAAAGTCTTTCATTAAAGTGAACCACTTCATCACCCTCTGTTTCAAGTGTTTGTTGGCTGGTACCCTCTTTTTTTGTGTTTTGCTAAATGATAGTCTCTGTGGGTCAGTGTGGGAAAAACAATCTTTTTGACTAAATCTGTGATTTAATAAGTATAGTACCTCTGTCATGGTTGGGGTGGGCTTTTCAGATGTTGTCCCAGAAAACTGACCAAGTGGACACAATTCTTCTGTCCTGTAGACTTTTCTCTCTTTGTGGATGAATGTTTTGCTATGCTTGTTTTTTCATTCCATAGCATGTTTATCAAAGCTATGACTGAAATGAAATAGGCATGGCAAAAAGTCTTTTTGTTATTCCTTTAATTAACTAATGTATCCTTTCTACTGGCTTCTGTAATAGGATTTATTTTGTTTCCTAAGAGAAAGGTGTTTGTTGTCTGTGCATTGACCAAGAAGTAGAAATGATGGAACAAATGTACTTTATTTGACAAAATGAGATTTTATTTTATCAATTTAAATGTATATTCTTTATTTTCCCTACTTATAGAATTGGGCAAATAATTTGGATAATCACATACATAACTTTATATATAAACATAACAGATCCTCAGGAGACACTAAAATCTGCTATTAACATCTGCAAACTACAGAAGAGTTTAAAAAAAAACCTTTTAATTTTCAGGAAGCTGCATATGTATATTTACAAATCTAAATAAACTGTTCCCTTTTTTACTTGTGTGTCGGTGAGAAGCTAATAGCATATTTTGTTACCAACACAAATATATTGTATGAGAATCTATTAATTTACATTTTTAAAGATGTTTTTTGTTTTGACTCAGTTTTTCCTTAAGTGGTAATTAGAAGAGCTCACATAGATTTTAAGCATTCTTAGATTAGACCCAACTCTGGCTTGAATATGGAAGGTTTTTACAATGAAACTCGTCAGTAGATGGCAATGCTGTTCTACTGCAGTCTTGTTACTGCTGAAATATCAGTTTTTTAGCTTTGAACTCTGTTTAACATATCCTTCATGTCTATTCTGTTTCTGGAACTCGATTATAGTGATATTAAGTATTGTTATAAGTAGAATTTGCTCAGTCACTTTAAAACAATTATCAGCATTGAAGAAAAAAGAGTGCAGGTGTTAATGTATAAAATTAAATGTATTGGAGTATGTATGGATGTCTCAGGTGTATATGTTGTGTGATTTAACCATGCCGAAAGTGTAGAGCTGGTTTAATATTATATAATTAGTTATAAATAAGGCTTCATGTTAAATGGAAGAAAGCACTGGGGGTGTAGTTGTTTCCTCATCTTTTCTCAATCTTCTTTTGTTTTTCCCCTTTAAAGGTTACTTTTTACTAGTTTCTACTGCAACTTCTGTTGGTAGCGATGCACAGGACTGTCCTCTAACTGTCCCATTCTCCTCCCCGCCCTCCATTGAAACATTTCTTTGCTATTAAAACTTGATTCAAAATTTACTAGTCTTGAGAGTCTCAACTTAGTACTGGGAATACATCTTGGCTCTTTCTTCAAAATCAGGGAATCTTTATAAATGAGCCTCTTTATTTATTCCCTAGCAAACCTGAGAGATTCAGTGATCACTTGTTTTGTGCTCTGTGATAGTCTGTTGGCAAGATTCACTTTCTTGAATAGTCGCCATCTTGAGCGGGGGTGAAACTGTGTTTTTTACGTATCACTTTAAAAAATAGTAGAACAGACCCTTGTTGTAATTTGCACACTGTTAGCTGAAAGTTTCTACAATGCAATATGAGTGTCCCTACCTACCGATTTATTTTGTTCTTTCAAAGTTTTTTTTAAAGATTTTATTAAATTAAGAGAAATGTACACTCTTTAGTAGTGTTCCAAATTTAACATACCACAGAATGTACAAAGTGTTCAAATGTACAATTTTTTCTACATAATTAAATATGAAGGGTGGATATTAAAATTTGGTAAGGTTGTCCTCTGCCCAATTTATTTTTTGAAATTGTACCTCAAGTGCTTTACAAAAAATGTGTTTAACTGCTTGACGTTTTGCTTCCGTATCTTGTTTGCAAAGGAGCACAGAGGAATAATGGTCTGAAGGACTTAGTAGATACTGTAAGAATTGCTTATAGAGTCTGCATTGTTGCAACAATTTTGCAGTGAATCCTTAAGTATGTGGTCCAATTAAATATGACTTTAATTTTGTGTGTTCAGAGATAAATAATAAATGCTTTTAACTGACAAAATGCTACATTTGGGAATATTGATAGTTAAATACGTGCAAGAAATCAATAATTATTAGTGATTACAGAAATTAGTTTTGCTCATTCCCACACTTATGGTGAAGCTACAACTTAAATTTTACAATAAACTAGAATAGTATGCTTAATTAATAAATTATACATTTTACATGTGAAAGAATCACCTGTCTTGTATATATCAAATACATGAATGGGAGCCACATTTTTAATATTGTCTACATCAAAATGAAAAAAAAAAATGTTGCTCCTGCTCCCAAATGACAGTATAACTTAACAGCTTAATAGTGTAACTTTCTCAGAAATACTCAAAACCATTTGCTGTAGATTGTGTCATTTATAAGCTGAATCAAAAAGGCAAATAAAGTTAAACGAAACACTGCATCCCAAGTCTTCAAAGTGATCAAAATGCATTATTTTTTTGGAAGTTTATCTTAGTATCAGCAGATATACCATATTTTTCCTATGAAGTATCTGATTCTATTACAAAGCCTAACATAATTTTTCTACAAGTTATTAGAATTGTTGCAAAATGCTATGCATGTAAAAAAAATCTGACATAGAATTTTTTTTAAAAAGTTCTGATGAAAGGCAGTCAGATATTAAAAATAACATTCTAGAAAATGTGTTGCTGAGGTGAGGGATGCAAAGAATAGTTAATTACGCTTTAAGTGTTTATGGAGATCAAGTTTTATGAACTTAGGTTTTGCAACATGGATATTTAGCTTTTATTTTTAAATAAAATTTGAAACTAAATTGTAGGAAGTTGCATTTTGAGTGGGGGTGGAGGGGAAGTAGAAAGAAAATTGGCTTTGTTTCTAGTTTCTGCACAGCCAGACTTGCTCTTATGTTTGTAATATTTAGAGAAGTTCAATAGGGGGCCCTTGATGCTTTGATCTAATGCCACAGTGCAGTTTAATGAGAGAGAGGTTTTCAATATTGTCTGCAATATTGAAAATTCTGCCAGCTCAGTCTGATATAATAAAATGTACGATTTACACCTTGGAACCCCTCTCATATTTCTGGGTATTGTTTCTGTTCAAAACAGGTAATTACAAAAGTCCTCAGATCAATTTTTGTAAAGGGGCTCCCTGATGGGTGCCATGACTGAAGTGTGACATGAGCCTTTTCCAATACAATGGGTGGCCTAACATTCCTCTGGAAGGCCAAGCTCATTAAATATTCTGTTCTTTTTTTCTACCCTCTCCCCCTTAGCTCGACTCAAGCTAAGTCTGAGGTTTCTTCACTGAGGACTTAGGAAAATTGCTTAGAGTTCTCAGATTGAATTTTTTATGTGTATGACTTCATGATGGCATTAGCATGTGCTTTGATCCATGTGTGAATGGCACTGGGTCGGCTCTTATTGCCATATCCAGATGGTGTTACAGGGAACAAACAGTTGTGTTTTAGGATTTCTCAATAGACTGTCTAGACTGGCCTTGCAGCAGACAGATACAGCCACCCATCAAATTAGCGTTTGTCAGATTTATGGTAATGGTTCACCAAAGCCTTCCTGTCATTGACATTAAGATTTACGCCTCCAAAGTTTTGTCTTCTGCAGAACGGAAAGTCTGATCTTTTTAAAAGTAAAAGAGGAAAAAAGTAACAAAGAAAATAATTTCCAAATTAAAGGGCAACATTTTAAAAGTGATTTTTATTTTTTTTATTTTTTTTAAGTAGTGTCTGATTCTCACAGCTGGATTGATTAGGGAAACCTTTTTTCTCCCCCTTCAAATGATAATACGGATGTTCTGTTCTAGTCAGTGTTTCCCATATGCCCTTTTGGAAAGAAAAACATGTATGTGGATTACTACGGCTAGATTTTGCACTTTCATGTTACACTGGAGTAATATGAGCTGCTCCCTGTACGCAGTGGGAATAACCTTTTGACAGGCAGTATGTCCATTCTCAGTGGAAATGTTTTTCCAAGTCTGGCCAGACCTCCTTTGATCACACCACCTCAAATGTAGGGGTCATAGCTACTATGCTATGTACTATGGCTGTTGACCAGAGAAAGATGATTTGCAGAGTGTGGAGGAATATTTAAATATAATCCAAACACTTTTTGCGATTATCGGTATTTTATGTAGCTAAGTTGATGAGAGTGACGATCTGGAGCATTTCAGAAATTTTAAATTATTCTGAATGTACATTATTTGGCTGGAAGCAAAAAGTTATATATATTTCAAATGGCAGAATTCTAGTGCTCATCTTAGATCACTAGGGGTGTAGGAGTTGAACATGCTAAAGATAACTTGTTTTTGTATTTGTTAAAGGTAATTGAGAAATGGTGAAGACAGTAGTGGGGTAATTAAAACATCCAGACATTACTGGTCAAACAAACAAGCAAACACACAAGTGTGTTCAGAGGATGATGATGCTTAATGAAGATACTGGATGTTGTACATTTTTGGGGTGACTGTCCTTTTAGAAAGTGTCTCCCATGTTTGGTAAAAATGATAGTAATTGCTTCCTAATGCAAGTCTTATGCCTTGGTCTTTTCTTTTGATTTTAGTAGCATCAGGACATAAAATATAAACAAAAGATACCTTTGTATGTACAATAGACAAAAGATTCACCATAGGAAAATTAGAACTGGTCCCCGGCCTTATGCATGTATGTTTTTAGGGCTCACTTCTGCTCTGATACAGCAGCACACATTCCTCTATAGTGTGGAAAAATAAGCTAGCTCATTCTCCAGTGATCCTGATTGTGTCCTCTTATTTTATTGAGCGGATTTCAGTGATTTTTTTTCTTCTGTTTTTATCATCTTTGCTGACTATTACACAACTTTCATCTGTGGAAGTAGCTTAATGGTTAGGTTATCAGAGAAACAAATCTTTAATAGCAGATTAAAAATGATTTCTCTCCTTGATTGTGGATATTCAGTTCTTATAGATATTGTTTCTGATTTGTGGGAATATTAGTTTTTAGCTTTGTCAAACTGTCTCCATATTATACATTTTATTGTCTAAGCAGGAAAAAGCAGCCTTTTTCTATGATCATTCTTGAGTAGATAACAAATTTCCATAACAAATTTCTGGTTTTGATTTTATTTTAATGTCGTTTATGCCACTGAAATTTAATTTTATATGCAGTGTGGAGCTTTTATAAAACAACTTCATCTTTTAAACACATTTAACTTTAGTTACCCATTCACTACATTTGCACATTTTTAAATAGCCTCTTAAAAATTGATTAAAATATTTTAAGCTTACAGTAGATTTACTTCTATTTCAGTGAATTTGGTGAAATGTGCAGGAAACCTGGGGGCAATATTTTCCAAAATCTAGTTACTGTTTTTCTTTTCCTATTTCTTGAGTAGAAGGGGAAACCTCTTACCAATCCTGAAAGTATTGGTACCGAATTCTTTCCTGAAGTTTCAAGGATGCAGACTTGCAGTGAGCATGCTTTCTTTTAATTTTGGTTTGGTAAGCGCTTGGAATGAAAAGGTACTGCACACTTCCCTAAGTTGACTTGTTCTGATCAGATTTAAAAAATGTATAGTGAGTTTGAATTTTTGGAGATCACTATTTATCTATTATTTTGCTGGTTCTAAAATATACTGTTGTCCTCTTTAGTGGATATGGTTTATTGTACTGAACACTGCATTGTTACATTTTGGAAATGGATTTAGCAGAGAAGGGAGAATATGACTGGATTTATAATGTCCTTTTAGGGCAGCCCAAGCCTATAAAAGATAACAAGGAAGGACTATTAACAAAACCATTGGCCAGGTCCATGAAATACTGGTATGTTGTGTTGCCCTGTTTGAGTTATTTTAAATTTCTTAGGTGAATCTAAGTAGTTACATACTAAAGTCTAGAGACCCAACTGAGACTGAGGCTTGCATTGTGCTAGTAAAAGGAAGTCTCTGCCCCCAAAAGTTTACAGCCTTCAGAGAAGACAAATACAAAGAGTTAACGTCTCCTACTTTATATTCCCTATTTATACATCCAGGAATCACATTAGCCCTTTTGGCCAAAGCTTCTCACTGGGAGCTTATGTTCAGCTGATTATCCACCATGAACCCCAAGTGTTTTTCAGAGTCACTGCTTCTCAGGATGGAGTCCCTTATCCTGTAAGTATGGCCTGCATACTTTGTTCCTAGATATGACTTTACATTTGCTGTATTAAAACACACGTAGTTTACCTGCATCCAGATCACTCTGTATTAGTGATGTGTCCCCTGCATTATACCCTTCTCCCAATCTTTGTCTCATTTGCAAGCTTTATCAGGAATTGTTTTCTTCTAGGTCGTTGATAAAAGTTTAAATAGCACAGGATGAAGAACTGATCCCTGTGGGCCCTCACAAAAAACTCGCCCATTCAATGGTCATTTCCCATTACATTTGCGACCTATCAGTTAGTCAGTTTTTAATCTATTTAGTGTGTGCTCTTTTGATTTTTTTTTTTTTTTTTTTTTTTTTTGTATTCTAATTTCTTAATCAAGATTAGCTAAAAGAAGGGACAGGTGACACTGAAGTGAGGGAGAGAGAAGGTGAATGGAGGAGGGGAGAAAGAGGGAGGGAAGGAAAAGGAAGTATGGAAGGTAGTAGGTAGCAGTCTGACATCAGTGTGCAGAGATCCGTGCTGAAACTGCTTTTTGTCTGCTCCTTCCAGTTGAGTCTCTACATGTCTTCACTGCACTTAACTTGGGTGTTGTCCTTAACCCTGTGTCTGTCCTCATATGAACCCCTGTCACCGGTGTTTAGTGATGCTTTAAACCTCGGCTAACAGGTCTGTCTGGATGTGTAGCCTAGACTTCGGTGCCACTTTCACTTGGGGACACAGGCTAAGTCTCATGAGTGCTGATAGTCTTTCAGTACCTTCCCACAATTCCCCGGTGTGCCTAGGAGGACAGGTAAGTTCTCCTGCAATTAACTGTGAAAGAAACATGAAGCAGCTCAGCTTATTGCAGCACAGATTGCTGAGAGATATGTCCCCAGAAGTCCTAGCAAAAGACAAGGATGAGCACAGCACCAGTGAGGACAGAGTAACTCAGATGTGGCTTTGCTGTGTGGTTGGTAACAACTAGGCTAGGCCAACTCGGGTGTTCAGACTTGAGTGTGGATCACCCGAGTTAATTCTGCAGTGCAGACATACCTTTAATTCCCAGCCTAGATTCACACAGGAGTTTTTCTTTCCCAAGCTCACGTGACTGGGACACAGGCTAGTCCAGTTGCACCAGAGGGCAGGTATGGGGGGCAGAAGTAGCCCTGGCTGGGTTTAGTACAATAGGAAGATGTTTATTGAGGGGGAGTGGCACCAGTGAGGTCAAAGGGCTCTAGTGAAAAGTCCAGCCCTCATCCAGTTGCTGCGGAGGTTGCTGGGTTTCCTACCAAAGTGCTGTCCCAGGACTTTGTTTTGGGGGTGGAACTCAGTGGCTGTTAAAATGGGGGAACTTTTTTTCTCATCCCTTCTACTAATATTAGAGCCTGTCATGTTTTGGGGAGTAGGGAGAGCTAAAAAAACCAGAAGACAGTCTGAGAACATGTTTAATATTTAAAAAAAAAAAAAAAAAAAAAAATCTTACCATTTTTGAACCTTTGGGGTTGGGAATACTATATTCTAAAGATAGGGAAAATGTGATACCTGCTATGATCACGTTAGCAAATGCTTATTCTTTAAACCAAGACCATTGTTGCTTTCCAAAACGAGAGGAAAATGAAACTGACAGTTCTTAATTTCACCACTGCCCTGAATTACGGCATTCTTAGCTTCACGCTCCTGCTGCTGCTTGGGAAGCTCTGAGCAGCAACAGAGGCACTAGAACAACTCTCTGCATTCAGAAAGACAGTATTATGTCAATATATTTTCAGAAGGTTGTCTTTCCAGCCATATGGGCTGAAAAATCTGTTAAATAAAATATTCATTTCTGCAGAAATAAGTGGTTTAATTCCCTCTCTACACCATATAAATTTTCCTACTCATCTCTATGAAATAAATGAGTGGATTTTTTAAAACTCTAGTAATAGATTTTTTTTTTTCCTTTTTGCCAGTAAGTGAACATGATCTTAAGCCTGGTCTACGCTCATGTTATACAGGTTTAATTAAAATCGGTTAAAAAACAATTTAGGTAAATTTAGGCACACCTCTGTGTAGACATGCATCAGTTTTATATCCTAAATATACATAGTGTACAAGGATAACAAGATTCTGGATATTTTATTCCATGTTTACTATCATCGTATGTAGTTTTTGGAATGATTTAAGCATTGTTTTCTGTGCAGTTACACATTTTTCGATTTGAATGAGCAGTGTAGACTCTCGAGCCTTCTGTTGCTGTGTGTAAGGTACATTAAATGTTTGGTTTAAATCAATAAAAAAAACATCCTTTAGAAAAAGACAATGTCATGTTCCCTTCCTTTCCCTATTCCAGATGCACTGGTGCTCTTGCTGTATTGCAGAGGGCTGACAATGATTGCTTTCTAAAGCTTATGCCTTTAGGTAATTGTTTTTCTGTAGTGGTACATTCTTAATAGCATTCTTAATGTGCTGTGTATGAATAGGAAAATATTAAAAATCAAGCATCACGGCTGAAAAAATATTGTGCTTTATAAGAGGCTTGACCAACAGAATGTGCTATTCACTGAAGTGGATAGTTGCTCTAATAGAGCAGAAAACCAGGACCAACTGTAACAGGGAAGATATGTGGAACTTGAGGTATGGAATGTTGTCTACCTTCCTCTCTTTTCCCTATTTTAATAACTTTTTCCCCATTGCAAGCGTAGAACTGAAAGAATCTTTCACATTTCAGTCCTTCTCTATCTAAGGAAATAATATCCATATGTGGGAAGTTTACATTCATCATGATTCAGCTCTCTGTCTGTTTATCTTGTGTATATATGTATCCATTGCATATATATGTGAGTGCCTGACAAAATCGCCTGAGGCAATCTGAGACTGTATTCTGCATTCTTTCCTCAAATGACAGTGTGCATAGTCTTTAAAAACTTATACTAATTGCTATCTTAAAGGAGGTGAAGCGGGGCCATTCTTTAACACCTATATTATGTGACAGGAACCTTTTGCAAAGAAATGAAACTTGCATTTCACTCTAACAGATGTCAGATGAGTGGCCATTCTGCAGAATACTTCACACTGTGGCCAATTGCCGCAAAAGTGAATCATGCGCTGGCACTGCCCACTCTAGTATCCTGATGATGACTGTGGATGTCATGTCAGGTCACAGAGAGATGGTCCACTCCACTTGATCACCATGAAAATCAAATTCCAGGCCTCAGATTGAATCTGGTAGTGGACCAATCCTGGTCTTTCACACTACACTGACTTCTGGTGAGCCTTCTTCATGCATTGCTTAGTAAAAAGTGCTGCATGTTGCATCAGCTTGAATGTTCTCATTCCTAGGTGTAGTGCATGGCACCATTTCTGCCTAGAAGTGAGGAATACATGGATCACTATACTTGAGTCCATATTCAATAGGAAGAGGTGCAACTTCCTGGTCAGCCAAAGATGGTAAGAGTTTCTAGCTACTGCTGCTGTGTAAGCATCTAGGGCTACATCTACACTACAGGGGGGAGTCGATTTAAGATACGCAAATTCAGCTACGTGAATAGCGTAGCTGAATTCGACATATCGCAGCCGACTTACCCCGTTGTGAGGACCGCGGCAAAATCGACCTCCGCGGCTTCCTGTCGACGGCGCTTACTCCCACCTCTGCTGGTGGAGTAAGAGCGTCAATTAGGGGATCGATTGTCGCGTCCCAACGGGACGCGATCAATCGATCCCCGAGAGGTCGATTTCTACCCGCCGATTCAGGCGGGTAGTGTAGACCTAGCTTAGGAGTGCTAGAAGTACCTCAATTAAACATCACATCCAGAATGTAGCAGTATTGTACCTGTGTGCACCATCTTCTCTCAGTATTTATTTTTGAAATCTAACCTACCCTGTGTTAAAACTGGCAGTTGTAAAAATGTGTATCTACATAAATAAAACTATACATTTGGAATATAGTTTACCAGATTCTAATCTCACATGAGCACGTATGCTTTGTAGGTACCAGTTCATGCACAGCATGTAGTTGCATCTAAAACGAAAATCAGGCCTGCGTTATACAAAAGACCACAGCAGCTTAAATGGCTTATGCATCAATGAGAAGACAAGGCACCCTGTGTGAACTGTGGCAAGATTTCTGGATTCTGTGGCACTCTGTCGTAGCTAACTGGAACTTCTTTTGGAAGCCTCATTTAAACTGAGGTTTCTAGTTTATAAAAATGAACAATAGTAAAATAGCCCGGGGGTTATTTGGGTTTTTATATTAAATTAAGTTGATCTTCCATTTCCCCCAGTTTCAGCATATTAAAAGACTTGTATTGTAGATGTCAATGAAGAAACCAGAAATTTAGGCAGATGGGTGGGGGCTTTTGGTTCCTGTGGATGGGTAGGAGGTGGCTTGTGATTGGGATAAGCATATTCGGTGTATGTCTGCAAACATGATCAACAGTGAAATAGCTAACAATATTGACTGTCATCTTTGGGGTGTCAAATGTGACAACTGATTGAGACAAATCAGGCAGTTCAACCTTACATTGTTCTTCGACTGTATACAGACAGACTTCAGGAAGATGAACACTATATTGATTTACACTTGGTTCACAGTTTCAAGATTTTCTTCATAACAATATGGGATAGAAATCCTAAATTAAGAAACTGTTTTCCATAATATATATCCCTCAATTGTGGTAGAGACTTTAAACTGTAGAATGAAGGCAGGTTGAGGGATGGAGAGTACATAGTAGCTTCTTGTCATTTTCTTTGTCCCTATTAACAAGGTTGTTCTCTGTTGTACTGAAATGAACTGTGTGGAGTAGCTTAAAAGACTATACGTTAGAAAGGGATGAATGCTGTTGTGTGATTCTCTGTGGTGTATAGTACTAAGGGAAGCAAAGCCACCTCAGTTCCACAGTAATGGAGTGAGAGGCCCACACGAAGTGAGAAATAAAGCTGCACAGGATGTCTTTTCATTCCCTTATCCCATCACAGTATCTCTCTGGGGGAAAAAGGGTGGAGGGAGGTGTTTGGCAGAAGCCTTTAAGGTCAGGTCTAGACTAGACATTTTTGCTGGTATAATTAGTTCTTTACAACATTTTTACATTGGCAAAAAACAAAGCCTAATGTAGACAGTTTATTCTGGCAAAATAACTAGGGTGAGGAAAGAGTCCTTTTGCCAGTATAGCTTATGTTGTTTGGGAACTGGTATAAACTATGCCAGTATAAGCTGCTTGTCTGTGCAGCTAGTTAGCGCTTAGAAAGTGGGGCTGTGAATTTACAGTGCGCTAGTCTGACGTGCACTGACTGGCCTTCTGGATCCTGCTACCACTCACTAAAAGTTCTGTTGTGCACAGTAGCAGGGTCCACGCAGCCAGTTAGTGCATGTCAAGCTAGTGTACTGTACATTCATACACTGGCTTGCATGCACTAACTAACCATGTAGACAAGAATCTCCACTAGGAGGATTTGATGGTAGAGCTATACCAAAAAACCCTTTCTAGTGTAAACTAGGCCAAAGTGGCATGTCACCCTGGCTATATTGACAGTCAACAAAACACCCTCAGAATGTATAACATGGTTAGAGCATTAATTTGTCTCTTGAAGGGTGTTAGTTCACCTTTCAAGGTCTCCATCCACCTTGAGTGTCACCAGGAATGTCAAAGCGTAACTGTGGCGATGGAGCCAAATGTGACACAACAAACAACCTGGTCATGATGTTCTTTTGTTCTCTGAGGTGGAGAGGTGGTCTGAGAACCATCCATGTGACTGAAGGGGATCTATGAGGCTTGGCCCTTAGCAATAACTGGATCTCTGCCCACTCATTTGAGGTCCTCTTCCCCCCCCCCCCCCGCCCTTCAGCACTGGTGCAGTGAGGAAGATGCTGCAACACTATCTTCCCCCTTGCTCAACTTTTCCCTTTCCGTTCACTTTTATGCAGAGTGGGACTATAATGGCAAAGTAGGTACAGGAAATATGCTAGCCTTAGACGTTACTTACTTTCATTCATCAATTTGTAATGGCAAGATGATATTCTGATATCAAATCCTCAGTGTAAATCTGTGTAATCCTGTTTTAGTGCTTTCATTGTCTTGAGCTATCAGTAATGAACATTGCTTTTTTGATAAGCAATTTGAAATGACTCTAATCACTCACATTCTTTTGGAAGATTGATTCAATTCAGTTCTGTACTAAAGTATCAGAAAGTAGATTCACGGTACAATCAGTGCAGGAAACATTACAAGAAAATCACTCTTCTCCTGCTCCTGGCATTTCCTACACTAAATCTAATGAACATTACAGAAATACTTTGACCATCCTAAGTGCAGTATGGAACTGGAATAATTTTTAAAATACCGTTAAGTTTTCTGTCATAGGAAATTGGAATTGTCCCTGAGAAAGATCCAAGAAAAGACTTCCTTTTCCTGTAGTCAGACATAAGTTTCATAAAAAAGAAAATACACTACTGTAGATTAGCTGACGGAGAAATCAAACACAGTATGTAGATGAAACATGGAGAAGGTCTTGTATTACTTTAGAGGGAATTCATAATTTAAAAGTTAAGATCAGAAACATGGTCAATACATGTATCTCAGAATGCATCTTAATTTTACCTTCAGTAAATATTGCATGTAAGAAAAATTGCCCTTTACGTGGCATGTTGGTTATACAAAGGAAGTAAGAGTTTAGATTTTGTCTGAGCCACAGGGTAGTGATAATTCTTATTAAAATAAGTCATCTACAGTACGCACTTAAGGGAAATTCAAAGCTATTACAGCAGACTGCCTGCCAGAAACCTTAACTCATTTATGACAGTCTAATAATGCTAAATTCTTTGAACATGTGTTGAAAGGGGGAAGCTAAAAGGCCTAATTCCTGAAAATGTGGGCAGCATTTAATTGCATTAAAATATTTTTGAGTTAATGTAATAATTAAGTAAAAATTTATACAGATCTCATGGTCTGTATTTTATAGTATATACATATTTAATGGTATGTGCAACTGTTGATAGAAATTCAAAAACTGAAGAAGGAAATGACCTATTTTGTTTTTGTTCAGCTTTTGTAGAGGCATTTACAAATATAACCTATTCAGTTACCATTTGGTTGTGCTCTATTACCAAGAAGTATTCTTTAACTGGAAGGTCATCATGAGACTTTGCAGAAGTTGCACAGATTAGTTATTTTTATTTTGAATAGAGGCTTATACAGTCACATCAAACCAGCATATGGTTGGTATGTAATTTGAGGCTAGATCTAACAGTCTTCCAGTTTCCTCTCATTAAGGGCACTTGTCCTATGTGTTTGCACCATAGCATCTCTTCCTCTCCCCAACCTGAATCCTGTACCCTTTTAAGTTGCATCCACCCAAAGGAGGCGAGCAGCCCTCAGTGGTGAAAGAACAGGTTAAGAACTATTTAGAAAAGCTGGACATGCACAAGTTCATGGGGCTGGATCTAATGCAGCTGAGGGTGCAGACGGAGTTGGCCGATGTGATTGCAGAGCCAGTGGCCTTTATTTTTTAAAACTCATGGCAATTGGGGGAGGTTCTGGATTATTGGAAAGAGGCAAATATAGTGGAGAATCCAGGGAACTACATCCTCACCTCAGGCCCTTGAAAAATCATGGAGCAGGTCCTCAAGGAATCCATTTTGAAGCACTTGGAGAAGAGGAAAGTGATCAGGAATAGTCATCATGGATTCACCAAGGGGAGTAGTGGGGGCAAAAGATGTATCAGGCTTCAAGACTAAGCTTGATAAGTTTATGGAGAGGATGGTATGATGGGATAGCCTAATTTTGGCAATTAATTGATCTTTGACTATTAGTGGTAAATATGCCCAATGGCCTGTGATGGGACGTTAGATGGGGTGGTATCTGAGTTACTACAGAGAATTCTTTCCTGGGTGTCTGGTTGGTGAGTCTTGCCCACATGCTCCGGGTTTAGCTGATCGCCATATTTGGGGTTAGGAAGGAATTTTCTTCTAGGGCAGATTGGCAGAGGCCCTGGGGGTTTTTCAACTTCCTCTGCAGTGTGGGGCATGGGTCACTTGCTGGAGGATTCTCTGCACCTTGAAGTCTTTAAATCATGATTTGAGGACTACAGTGGCTCAGACATAGGTTAGGGGTTTGTTGTGGGAGTGGGTGGGTGAGATTCTGCAGCCTGCGTTGTGCAGGAGGTCAGACTAGACAATCATATTGGTCTCTTCTGACCTTAAAGTCTATGACTGTATGCCTGACCACTCTGATTGCCTTCTATGATGAGAGAAATTGCTCTGTTGATATGGGGAAAGCGGTGGACATGATCTATCTTGACTTTAGCAAAGCTTTTGATACGGTCTCCGACAGTATTCTTGCCAGCAAGTTAAAAAAGTATCCATTGGATGAATGGACTGTAAGATGGATAGAAAGCTGGCTAGATCATCTGGCTCAATGGGTAGTGATCAATGGCTCAATGTCTAGTTGGCAGATGGTATCAAGCGGAGTGCCCCAGGGGTCCGTTTTGTTCAACATCTTCATTAATGATCTGAATGATGGGATGGATTGTGCCCCAGCAAGTTCGCGCCTGACACTAATTTGGGGGGAGAGGTAGATACGCTGGAGGGTAGAGACAAACTGGAGGATTGGGCCAAAAGAAGTCCTTGTTGAACCTCATCAGATAAGTGCAGAGTCCTGCACTTAGGAAGGCAGAATCCTAGGCACTGCTACAGGCTGGGGACCGACTGGCTAAGCAGCAGTTCTGCAGAAAAGGACCTGGGGATTACAGTGGATGAGAAGCTGGATATGAGTCAACAGTGTGCCCTTGTTGCCAAGAAGGCTAATGGCATTTTGGGCTGTATAAGTAGGAGCACTGCCAGCAGATCAAGGGACATGATCATTTCCCTCCATTCGGCATTGAGGCCTCATCTGGAGTACTGTGTCCAGTTTTGGGCCCCACACTACAGAAAGGATGTGGACAAATTGGAGAGAGTCCAGCGGAGAGCAACGAAAATGATTAGGGGGCTGGAGCACTTATGAGGAGAGGCTGAAGAAGAGTGGGGGGGGGGGATTTGATAGCAGCCTTCAAATACCTGAAAGGGGGCTCCAGACAGGATGGAGCTCAGCTGTTTTCAGTGGTGGCAGATGACAGAACAAGGAGCAATGGTTTCAAGTTGCAGTGGGGGAGGTCTAGCTTAGATATTAGGAAAATCTATTTCACTAGGAGAGTGGTGAAGTACTGGAATGTGTTACCTAGGGAGGTGGTGGAATCTCCATCCTTAGAGGTTTTTAAAGCCCGGCTTGACAGAGCCCTGGCTGGGATGATTTAGTTGGTGTCGGTCCTGCTTTGAGCAGAGGGTTAGACTAGGTGACCTCCTGAGGTCTCTTCCAACCCTAATGTTCTGTGATTCTATGTATGTAAGAAGTCCAGTCACATTCTTGCTCGGGAGAATTTGGCAGTTAATCACAGTATCTATTCTTTATTCCCCATTTTTTATTTTATCTTCATTGTTAAAACTCATTTGTTAAAAATTAATAAAACTTCTTTCCCTACTAATATTGTTTAAGCCTATATTCTGGATATGCTGAGCTGTTCCTAGAGGGTTTGCTCCTTTGTGTCTGACATGGGAGAGTAATGCTTCTAGGAAATGCCACTTGAATATTATGGCTGCTTGGAATTGTTGGAAGTCTGTAAATGAGAAGCTGAGATTTGAGGATCAGCAAGAAGAAAATGGAAGTGGAGGATCAGGAAAGCTAGTCAATAGTATATTTTCCATTAAGTCTATACTATTTAGTATTTTTGGAAATTGTGTCTTTCATATTGTTACAGTGAGCCAGGAGTATATGGTTAATATATAACAGTTTTTTACATGGTTTCATACTATTCAATACTCAGTTTACAAATGAGGCTAAATACTTTTCAGCTTGAACATTTTCTAATGTGTTCATAGATGAAAATCAAATTGTACTGATTTTAAAAGGACTTTTTATTAGAACAAGATTCAAAGTTTTTTCACTAGTTTTTTTTAGCTAGATAGTATACTCAGATAAAAATCTTCAAATGTTTAAACTGCATCCTTTATGGTTCATTTGAATTCTGTTTCTGAATACAAATCAAATATGACAATTTATGAGCTCTAAAACTTTCATTTATAATACATTACTTCATTTTCTTTTTAATTTGTTTTAGAAGGACATTGCATTCGTATTTTCAGTTAATTGTGTTCCAAATTTAAGAAAAAGATCTTTAACGCAAGATAAATTTGTATTTATTGATTGTTACAGTATCGATTACAGCTATCAGGGAATCTTTTCTGTTGACTTGAATAAGAGTTGGATCAAGTCCAAAACAAACACAAAGCCTAAAACAAAAGTGCAACATCATACAATATAAAGCTATATAAATGTTACTGAGATTGTAAACTCTTCAAGGGAGGGGGGACATTTCCTTTGTATTTGTACAGAACATATCAAAATGGGGGGCTTGATCCTGAGTGATGCTATTGGGTGATACTGCACTAGAAATAATTAATGATTATAGGTTAAATATGTTAACACATAGTTAAGGCTACCTAGCACTTCCCATTATTGTGCTTTTGTTTAATTTGTTTATAGCTTTGCTAAACTTCAACCAATCAGGCTGAAATACTATTTCTGTACTTTGTCTCAGAGTCAGATTACATTTTTAGAGTAGAGTAGAAAGATGCAGTATGGTGGGTTGGTGCAGAGGTGAGGGTAAATCTGAGACCTTTCACCATTCCTGCGAAAATCTATCCAGGCTTGGTAAATTATAAACCACAGAAAACCACTATTTACAATACTCAGTAGAACTTGTTCTACACCAGCTCCTTAATGTTTATTATTCCAGCTGTACCTTGCATACTCTCATGCCTTGTTGAGCTGATGTCCTCCCCCCATCAAAATACCTCTAAGTTTAGGGGAGGATATCAATGGCTGAGAACCAAAAAAGTTCTCAGTTCAAGTCTTTCATTGATTGGTGTTAATATTTCTGTTCACTTCACAATGATTTGTTATTGAGAAAGGCCTCCTATTCCTACCAGAAGAGGCAGACAGTTACACAGCTTCCCATTTTGCAGGAAGGAAGTTGAATAAGGTCACTTTTTGTATATGTGGGAACAGAATTCAGACCGAATAGAATGACAGACCCGTATCTGATCTGTGTAACAACATTGTCATTCAGAATGAATGTGTCAAATCTATGTGCTTGGCTATGATGCCAAACTTTTGTTTTAATTACTTTCTAAGACACACTCTTCCCTCTGTGCTAGGAATAGAATCCTGCAATCCTGACTGCCACCATTATACTGCTGTGTAGCAAACAGTTGTGTAAACAACTGGCAATGTATGTCATGTACCTCGCTAGTAACTGATCCACACCTGATAATCACCTACTATTGCTACCAGCTATTCCTTTAGCTGAAATGATAGTGATAGAGGTGTCTGTGAATCTGAGTGTTTCTGGGTTCAATCCCTGCTGATGATGCATGCAGGATGTCATTACAGTTGCACATGACTAAACTTGTTTCCTTTGTAAAGAATCTAGGAAATTCTGTAGCAAAAACTGTCAAAAGAACATTGCAAACTCAAGAACTCCTCAGGTTAAGAAATACCAGAATTATTTCTCCTTCATGATTATATCTGGGAGAATGTGTCGGAGGGCTGTCGTGATTACACTTCTCTTTCACAGGATGCTCCCCGTCCATGTATTCTGCTGAATACCTTTTTCTTCTTGTTAGAATAAATGGGTAATGCCTGTCACCTGTGGAATTTGGAGATGATACAGTGGTGGTGTTGTTGCTGCTGCTAACTTCTGCTCGACACCTGAGGCCACTAGAAATTCTGTCTCTGATGGTGGAACAAGTCGATGGTTCTGTTTCTCACGACTACTTTGTTTTATAACCCTAATTTTTATTAGGGCTGTTGATTAATCAGTTAACTCATGCGACTTAACTCAAAATTAATCACGATTAAAAAAATGAATCACAGTTAATCACAGTTTTAATCGAACTGTTAAACAATAAAATACCAATTGAAATTTATTAAATGTTTTTAGATGTTTCTCTATTTTCAAATATATTGATTTCAATTACAGCACAGAATACAAAGTGTACAGTGCTCACTTTATATTATTTTTATAACAAATATTTGCACTGTAAAAATGATATACAAAAGAAATAGTATTTTTCAGTTCATCTCATACAAGTACTGTATCTCTTTATCATGAAAGTGCAACTTACAAATGTAAATTTTTTTTGTTACAGAACCACTCAAAAACAAAGCAATGTAAAACTTTAGCGCCTACAAGTCCACTTAGTCCTACTTCTTGTTCAGCCAATTGCTAAGACATACAAGTTTGTTTCCATTTATGTGAGATAATGCTGCCTTCTCATTATTTACAATGTCACCTGAAAGTGAGAACAGGCATTCACATGGCACTTTTGTAGCCGGCAATGCAAGGTAGTAATGTGCCAGATATGCTAAACATTTGTATGCCCCCTTATGCTTCGGCCACAATTACAGAGGATATGCTTCCATGCTGATGACACTCACTTAAAAAAAATGCATTAATTAAATTTGTGACTGAACTTCTAGGGGGACAATTGTATGTCTCCTGCTCTGTTTTACTCGCATTCTGCCATATATTTCATGTAATAGCAGTCTCTGATGATGACCCAACACATGTTCACTTTACGAACGCTTTCACTGCAGATGTGACAAAACGTAAAGAAGGTACCAATGTGAGATTTCTAAAGATAGCTATGCACTCGAGCCAAGGTTTAAGAATCTGAAGTGCCTGCCAAAATCTGAGCGGGACAAGGTGTGGAATACGCTTTCAGAAGTCTTAAAAGAGCAACACTCTGATGCAGAAACTACAGAACCCAAACCACCAAAAAAGAAAATCAACCTTTTGCTGGTGGCATCTGACTTAATGATGAAAATGAACATGCGTCAGTCGGCGCTGCTTTGGATCGTTATTGAGCAGAACCCGTCATCAGCATGAACGCATGTCCTCTGGAATGGTGGTTGAAGCATGAAGGGACATATGAATCTTTAGGGCATTTGGAACATAAATATCTTGCGACGCCAGCTACAACAGTTCCATGTGCACGCCTGTTCTCACTTTCAGGTGACATTGTAAACAAGAAGCGGGCAGCATTATTTCCTCCAAATGTAAACAAACTTGTTTGTCTTAGCTATTCTCTGAACAAAGAGGTAGGATTGAGTGGACTTGTAGGCTCTAAAGTTTTACATTTTTTTAAATTTTTGAATGCAGTTATTTTTTTAGTTCCCAATTCTACATTTGTAAGTTAACTTTCAATTCACCTCAAAAGTACTGTAGTGTAATCTCTTTATCATGAAAAATACTATTTCTTTTGTTTTTTACAGTGCAAATATTTGTAATAAAAATAATATAAAATGAGCACTGTACACTTTGTATTCTGTGTTGTAATTGAAATCAATATATTTGAAAATGTAGAAAACATCAGATAATATTTAAATAAATGGTATTCTATTAACAGTGTGATTAATCACGATTATTTTTTTTAATAGCCTGACAGACCTAATTCTTATTCATTTACATGTAGTAGTGTCTTCATTTCAACTTGTAACTTCGTTCTCTTCTGAGCTGAGAAATCAGTGGAGAATTGAGGCCCTAACCTCTGGTTTGCTCTGGTACAGCAGCAATCTAGCATGCTCCATCTCTCCCCCACCCTCGCAATAGAGAAACCCTGCAAACATTGAACCAACACTAGCAGGTGCTACACTTAGCTTTTTCAGTAGCCTGAGAGGGTGAGCTAGCCCTGCTGCCACAAACCACCGACCCCATTCTGCCAGGGTATGGTGCTTTGAGTCACACCAGCATGCTAGGGGCCATGTTCCCTGTCTCTAATCTGTAACTGCCATGAAAAGGCTCAATCAGCAGCATGAGAATTTTTCCTGGAAGGATTTCTGAGGGGAGGATATCACACAGCCTACTCAGGGGCACTTCAAGAGGTTCTGGCGCCTGAAAAGACAAAAAACAGGTGCCCCATTCGTAAAAAACTAATTCATATCTTAATTGAGCAAATGGTGTAAAAATCAAGGTGTAAAACTTCTCTCACTTGCCTTCCCACTCTTTTATGGAGTGTTTGGGACTTTTCTGGTATGCAGGGTCTTTCTCAGTACTCCCGGTAAGGTTCCTCCCACACACCGCAGCATGTCTGGGCATGCAGAGAAGTGCTGTTGCTCAAACCTGTTTCTACTTTTGAGAAACCCAATCTCAGGTAGCATAATATGTAATGGAAACTGTGTTTTTCTGGCTTTTAGCCCATGGACCATTGCTGGGGCTCGGTGTCTGTCACGGATTCTGTGACTTCCTGCAACTTCTGTGGCTTCTGCAGCAGCCAATGTGGCTGACCCCAGGGCTGCCTGAGCAGGAAAACTGGTTCAGAAGAATCTGAAATAGTTATATAAGGCCTTGTCTACACTACGAGAGTAGTTCGATTTTACTTAAATCGAATATTTGGAATCGATATTGCAAAGTCGAACGTGTGTGTCCACACTAAGGACAGTAATTCGACTTTGTGAGTCCACACTAACGGGGAAAGCGTCGACATTGGAAGCGGTGCACTGTGGGCAGCTATCCCACAGTTCCCGCAGTCCCCGCTGCCCATTGGAATTCTGGGTCGAGCCACCAATGCCTTCTGGGTAAAAAAATGTGTCGAGGGTGCTTTTGGGTAACTGTCGTCATCCATCCATCACTCACTCCCGCCCTCCCTCCCT
>NC_048303.1:30679435-30780953 GCF_013100865.1 Trachemys scripta elegans | reverse complement strand
CCCTTTTTTTTTTACCCAGAAGGCATTTGCGGCTCCACCCAGAATTCCAATGGGCGGCGGGGACTCCGGGAACTGTGGGATAGCTGCCCTCAGTGCACCGCTTCCAATGTCGACGCTTTCCCCGTTAGTGTGGACTCACAAAGTCGAATTACTGTCCTTAGTGTGGACACACACGTTCGACTTTGCAATATCGATTCCAAATATTCGATTTAAGTAAAATCGAACTACTCTCGTAGTGTAGACAAGGCCTAAGTAGTGGACCTAGGCTTTTCTTCTTTTTATAATCTCTACTGCACATATGTTTTATAAAACAGAAATAGAAAAGACAAAGGCAGAATGTAGACAAGTTAATATTATTGTAGGAACCCTAACTATTGTGGGTTGTGACTACAATTTTTTACATGGCATATAATTGTATATTCCATTATTTCAGTTTCTATAAATGAGTAAGATGAAGGAAGAAAAGTCGAGGGGAAAAGCAGTGAAGTGTACTTGTGGAAGTTATGTTCCTTCGAAGTTACTGATTAGATCAGTGACACTCAGACCTCCAGTGGTTCAGGAGCCAAATTAAAGGATCGGCATTACCCAAAAGATCCACAGTGGTACGAATTCATTGTTTCATTTTCTCTCATATATTGTTCTCACAGAAAAATGACTGACCAAGTATTATTTTTATCAACTACGATTTGGTTAACAACATATTAACAAAGCAGGAGGTTTACTAACATTGATTAATAATTTAAACCACATGGCATTTAATATCATGTGCTGCAAAGAGCCACAGGAGAGGCATTTAAAGCACCACTTGCATCTTCCAAGCCTCAATCTGAGTATAACTGGATTAGATTGTGAACGCTTTGGGGCAGGGGCTGTACTCCTTAGCTATGTGATTGCAAACCACAGTGGAGCCCTGATCCTTGATTGTGGGCCAGGCAATACCCTAATTAAAAAAAAAAAAAAATATGGTATCACTACCTCTGTATACTCAGCAGACTTTGGGTGCAGTTTCACCAGTTCGCATTTCTTAGATTCTGTAAGGCTCTCTCTTTTAGGTCATAAAACCTAATGCCTCATAAAAATTAAATTAAATATAATCTGATGAACACGTACCCAATGAAGTCTTTCAAGGAGATAATTAAGATTGGAGGGCTAATGGGGTAGAAAGATTTCCTCAGGATGAGAGGCTACAAATGTGTGCACCTGCTATCAGTGAATGTATTGCACCTGTCTGATAGTGTACAGTTGAAGTCAACTCAAATTTGTAGTATGTGTGCTCAGGTCACAGTTTTTCAGTGGCTATAAGACTAAATCAAACATTTTTTCACAGCTAGTAAATGCACTACTTACTGGTGACTGTTTCTTTCTCAAACTTTGAAATCTATCTGTGCCTTTTTAAAAGGCAGATTAGCTATAGTGTCTAGAATTCTTTAAAATTAAAATAATTGTCTACTTCAAACAGATAGAGATTTTGCTCAACATTTTCAAAAATAAAATCTCCTGTGGAAGAGAATACCAGGGGAAGTTTCATCTCAAATTGTGTGGGGTTTTGTTTTGTTTTTGCTTTCGAAAGCTAGGAGCCTGTGGAAACATGGACTTATAATTGCAGCTGTTATGCCAGTGGTAAATTTGGTTCTTGTAGCCTGACTCTTTCCACAAGTACTGAGAATCAGCAACTCCAGTTGAAGTCTGTTGAAAATGAGTACATACAGTGCCTCTGAAAACAAGCCCTCTCCCCCAGATTCTGTAGGCTCTGAAATCAGAACATCACTTTGTGTGAAAACAGTCTAGTGCTAGGATTGGCAACCTTTCAGAAGTGGTGTGCCGAGTCTTCATTTATTCACTCTAATTTAAGATTTCGCGTGCCAGTAATACATTTTAACATTTTTAGTAGGTCTCTTTCTATAAGTCTATAATATGTAACTAAACTATTGTATGTAAAGTAAATAAGGTTTTTAAAATGTTTAAGCAGCTTCATTTAAAATTAAATTAAAATGCAGAGCCACACGCACCAGTGGCCAGGACCCGGGCAGTGTGAGTGCCACTGAAAATCAGCTCGCGTGCCACCTTCGCTACGTGTGCCATAGGTTGCCTACCCTTGGTCTAGAGGTACTGATGGATATTTCTTCCTTGCACATGATTGGTAGATGAAAATCTACAGGGTCTGATCTAAGAGGACAAAAATAGCCATTTTGGGGGCCAGGCTGGCAAATTTGGAGAAAATTGGGAAACTGCAATTGGAGGGGTTAGGCATGGCATTTAAAAGTTAAAAAATAGAAATAAGGCAGAGAAACTTAGAACCAGTTAACTCTGTTTAAGAAGTTGGGGAAAGCAAGTCAGGTTTAACATTCAAATGGGTTGTCATTTGCAGTTAAATTATGGGGCAACTTTTTAAATGTTAGATTTTATTTCATATATGCTTTCCTCGTAGTCTACAGATTAATTTTCTTGTGTGGGTCTGTTTCCTCCTATAGAGACAATGTGCTGTACTAGCCAAGTTCTTGTAAGGGAGGAGAAGTTCTTGTATATTATTTAACGTTACCACATTTTCTGTTCCCTAAATCTTTTGGTTAAAGTATGTATTCTGTCAGTTTGGGGTGTGTGTGTGTGTGTGTACATACAAATCTCATATATTAAAAAAAAAAATTAGGGCTGTCGAGTAATTGCAGTTAACTCACATGATTAACTCAAAATTAATCGTGATTAATCACCATTTTAATCGCACTCTTAAACAATAGAATACCAATTGAAATATATTAACTATTTCTGGATGTTTTCTACATTTTCAAATATATGGATTTCAATTACAACACAGAATATGAAGTGTACAGTGCTCACTTTATAATATTATTATTATTATTATTACAAATATTTGCACTGTGAAAATGATAAACAAAAAAAATACTATTTTTCAATTCACCTCATACAAGTACCATAATGCAATCTCTTTATCGTGAAAGTGCAACTTACAAATGTAGATTTTTTTTTTTGTTACATAACTCAAAAACAAAACAATGTAAAACTATAGAGCCTACAAGTCCACTCAGTCCTACTTCTTATTCAGCCAGTCACTAAGACAAACAAGTTTGTTTACATTTATGGGAGATAATGCTGCCCGCTTCTTATTTACAATGTCTCCTGTAAGTGAGAACAGGCGTTTGCCTGGCACTTTTGTAGCTGGCATTGCAAGGTATTTACATGCCAGATATGGTAAACATTCGTATGCCTCTTCTTGCTTTGGCTACCATTCCAGAGGACATGCTGATGATGCTCGTTGGAAAAAAAAAATGTGTTAATTAAATTTTGACTGAACTCCTTTGGGGAGAATAGTATGTCTCCTGTTTTACCCACATTTTGCCATATATTTCATATTATAGCAGTCTTAGATGATGACCCAGCACGTTGTTCATTTTAAGATGGTACCAGTGTGAGATTTCTAAAGATAGCTATAGCACTTAACTCAAGGTTTAAGAATTGAAAGTGCCTTCCAAACTCTGAGAGGGACGAAGTGTGGAGCATGCTTTCAGAAGTCTTAAAATAGCAACACTCCAATGCAGAAGTTACAGAACTCGAATAATCAAAAAAGAAAGTCAACCTTCTGCTAGTGGCATCTGTCTCAGATGATGAAAGTGAACATGCGTCGGTCTGCTCTGCTTTGGATAGTTATTGAGCAGAACTGTCATCAGCATGGGCACACATCCTCTGGAATGGTTGTTGAAGCATGAAGGGACATATGAATCTTTAGTGAATCTGGCATGTAAATATCTTGCAAAGCTGGCTATGGCAGTGCTAATCAAACATCTGTTCTCACTTTCAGGTGACACTGTAAACAAGAAGCGGGCAGCATTATCTCCTGCAAATGTAAACAAACTTGTTTGTCTGAGTGGCTGAACAAGAAGTAGGACTGAGAGGACTTGTAGGCTCAAAAGTTTTACACTGTTTTATTTATGAATGCAGTTATTTTTTGTACAGAAGTCTACATTTGTAAGGTCAACTTCTATGACAGACGTCAGTACAGTACTACAGTACTTGTTTAGGTGATTTGAAAAATACGATTTCTCTTGTTTTTTACAGTGTAAATATTTGTAGTCAAAATAAATATAAAGTGAGCAATGTACACTTTGTATTCTGTGTTGTAATTGAAATCAATATATTTGAAAATTTAAAAACATCCAAAAATATTTAGAGAAATGGTATTCTATTTAACAGTGCGATTAATCGCGATCAGTTTTTTAATCGCTTGACAAGCCCGTGTGTGAGTGTGTGTATTTAAAAAACAACAACAAATGAATAAGGTGAAAAGGACAGAAGTAATGTGATAGACTTGTAGCGAACCTAGGGAAGAGATATTAGTTGGCAAGGGGGTATATCCTTGAGGTCCAAATTTGAAGATTAATAAAGTCATGGAAGTTGCACATGGAAAATTCCTATTAGGTCTTCTAGTTCATCTCCTTGCAAATGTCCTGCAGGACACTTAAAATTTTGTGTGTGTGTATCTATTCTAGCACTGAAGCTTTCATTTTGTCTTGGGGGAGCCTTTTAGAGCCCACTGGATCTCACTGTCCATTTTTTTCCTCATTCTGCCCACCTTTTTTCCCTTTTAAAATATTGTCACAGTTACTCTCATTATCCCTTCTTGGGGGGGTCTCACCCAGTGCACCCCCAGAGGGGTCAGGCCTTAAGCTTTCCTTCTCCTGAGGTAGGATTCAGAAAGAACAAAACTGCCATCTGGGGTCAAACAAATAGTCCATCTAGCACAGTATCAATGTCCAACTGTGGCCAGTACCAGAGCTTCAAGGGGAGTGTACAGAACAAGGCAATTTTGGAGAGATTCCCCTCCCGGCAATTCTGCAGTTCATCCGTCTTAGACCAGGTTGTGGGCTACGGTCTCCTGGTTTGTCAGCCATTTTTTTTTTTTTTTTTTTCGTTTTGGCAGTTTGGGCCACAGTCCGAGCAGCTTTTTTCTTTTCTTTTTATGCTTCGGCAGCCTTTTTTTTTTTTTTTTGCTTGGGGCAGCAAAAATGGTAGAGCTGGCCCTGCTGTTTGCAAGCTCTTTTTCTCCAGGAGCCTGTGACAGCATACATCTGCTGTGATACCTTGTTTGAAGAAGCTGTTTTTGTGTAATTTATTCATTCCTTAAGGGCACAAAGCATTTAGAACATAAGAATGGCCATACTGGCTCAGACCAAAGGTCCATCCAGCCCAGTATCCTGTCCTCTGACAGTGGCCAATGGCAGGTCCCCCAAAGGGAATGAACAGACAGGTTATCAAGTGATCCATGCCCTGTCACCCAATCCCAGCTTCTGGCAAACAGAGGCTAGGGTCACCATTCCTGCCCATCGTGGCTAATAGCCATTGATAGACTTATCTTCCATGAATCTATCTAGCTCCCTTTTGAACCCCATTATAGTATTGGCCTTCACAACACCCTCTAGCAAGGAGTTCCAGAGGTTGACAGTGCGTTGCTTGAAAAAATACTTTCTCGTATTTGTTTTAAACCAAATTTCATTTGGGGCCCTTTGTTCTTGTATTATGAGAAGGAGTAAATAACACTTCCTTATTTATTTTCTCTATTCCACTTATGATTTTATAGACCTCTATCATATCCCCCCTTAGTTGCCCCTTTTCCAACTTGAAAAGTCCCAGTCTTATTAATCTCTCCTTATACGGAAGCTGTTCTGTATCCCTAATTTTTGTTGCCTTTTTCTGAACCTTTTCCAATTCCAATATTCCTTTTGTAGCTCTTTGCAGTCTGCCTGGGGCTTAACTATCTTGAGTAGTTTTGTATCATCTACAAATTTTGCCACCTCACGGTTTACCCCTTTTTCCAGATCCTATTATGAATATGTTAAATAGGACTGGGCCCAGTACAGATCCTTGGGACACCACTATTTACCTCTCTCCATTCTAAAAACTGACCATTTATTCCTACCCTTTTGTTTCCTATCTTTTAACCAGTTACCAATCCATTTAGAGCAAAACCTAACAACAGTAAAAGGCTGAAGCACATTACGTACACCTTTTGTAAGTTCCTCTCAGACCACTGAACTCCATCTTTGGCAGGAAGAAGCAGTCCTTCCTGCTCACAGCATCTGTCTGTCTGTTCCAAGCCGGTCAGCTTTTCTTAGCTCATCCACTATCCACCCTCCGTTTTTAGGGTCTTTGAGCTTTTCAGCCCCTGTCATCGCAGGATTTTTGCCTTGGGAAGGGTACATTATTCTCACCTGGATGGAGCCAGCCAGATAGTTTCTTCTTATTGATGGCCCCGCCATTGTCTCCTCAAGGGGCCTGTTTTGTTTTCTTTTGATTTAACTCCTGGCATTCAGGCACATTGATGTCACACAGATAATCTGAGGATATTTGATGTTTATAAAAAATGCTCATTTCCCAGATTGTCACAAACATTGTCCCATTTCTCTTACATATATTGCTTACCACAGTAATAAATCCTCTCCATCCTTAATGTTTAGACTTCAAATGTTTATAGATTAATATCTTTTCAAGTTCTGTTTATCTCCTGAATAAGCTCTCACAGGCCACCTTGTTCACCAATGGTGTTTGGTAATCGTATTTAAGCGCCCACTAATTTTGTCAGTCTTTCTGGTAATGCAGCACCCAGAATCAGTTATGGTGAAGTTGCACTGGAGCAGTAAGGAAAGTACTATTTTCCAGTTCTTTTGATCTGATACCTTTGCACGTTCAGTTCTAAATTGTATTGGCCTTTCTTTGTTGCCCTATCACATTGCAATACCCACGTATAACTTGTTCTCTACTGTTAGTGTTAGTTCTTCTTATATTACTGCTTTCTGGGTTTCTCCCTCACCAGGGCCGGCTCCAGGCACCCCCAGCTTCTCAAGCAGGTGCTTGGGGCGGCCGCTCCGGAGAGGGGCGGCACGTCCAGGTATTCAGCAGCAATTCGGTGGACAGTCCCTCACTCCGCCTGAGAGTGAAGGACCTCCTGCCGAATTGCCGCTGCAGATTGTGATCGCAGCTTTTTTTTTTGCTGCTTGGGGCGGCCAAAACCCTGGAGCCGGCCCTGTCCCTCACATTGTAGGGTGAGTTTTAGATTATTCTCGGTGCCCCACATTGAATCTCACTTTATTTTCTGCTTCTATTTCTAGTCTTAGTAGGTGCCTTTTTAAAAATTTTCCTATTCTGACTAGTGTCCACGATTCTTCCCAATTTGGTATCCTATTCCAGTTACATTAATGGAGATATTTAATTAGACCAGATTTAGTAGCAATCCCTGCTGTAGTCTGTTAAGAGATAGCTCTTCCCCTTGTCGTATGAAATCCTGTTTAAGAAAATACAAGATCTATCCTTTGGCTTAATCTGAGTGGGAAACTTTCCTAAATTAAACGTTCTACTCTTCCTCTTTTCCTCTTAGAACACATTCAGAGGATTTCTTTAGGTCCCTTTTTCATAGACTAAGTGAGCTGTTCTACATTTAGTTCTGTTTTGTGATGCCCAGTAGTGTCGAGTGGATGAAACTCTCTACAGCTCATCTGTTCCTCTCTTGTAATTATTATAGTGCAGTCGTTTAGAGGATTTCTTGTATCAGCCATTTTTTTCTTTTGTCAGCCCATGGTTTAAATGATCTCCCATAGCCTTTTGAGACCACCTTGCTTGCAAAAGTTTGGGCACACTTCTCATGTTAGGTTGGTTGATTTCCTAATCTGCTGTTCCATTTCTTTCACCTAATTTTTGGTTGAACTTCTTTCAGCTTCTTAAATTAAATTGTCTTTCTTTCAGTCTGTGTGGTTTGCAAAAATTACATTTTGCATTTGGTTGCTCTGTTGGGTTTTACCACACAGACAATGAGTTTTAGAGTAGCTGTGGCTGCCCTAGAATCTGTGTGAAGTACCATAACAGGTCGTCTTCATGCTTTCTCTTCATCTAATATGCCAGGCTTGGATTTGTGGCTGCACTTAAAATGTGTTCTCCAGTTTGAACTGGTTTGAGAGTGATTTCCTATCCACGTAATTGGGAATACAGGTAGAGCAGTAGAATCTCTCAAACCAGTAGTAACTTAAGTCCACTGTACAATGAGCTGAAATATGTGGTTTATTTTCCTTTTTCACTTTCTCAGTAATTGATGGTTATTGGCATACACTATATTTTTAGACATGACCTTCCTTTCCCTCCTCATTTGTTTGTCCTGAACTTTTCACTGGTAGCACATTGTCCTAGATACATACATTTCTGAGACTAGCTTTTTTGGTCATATATACTTGCATATCTAATATTATACCCAACATGAACGTCAAATACAGCTAGGCAAGGGCTTACTTACACATGAGTAGTTTTCTGCAGGAGGGGAGAACAAAGTATGCAATTGTATTTGGAATACATACACTCAACGCTAATTAGAAAAATCAAAGGGCACTAAATGTCTATATGGTTCCTTCTGGCTTCTGCGATCCCATGTGAGCTTTCAATGAATGTATCGTAGGGTCATAATTACTGTTGTAGAACATGAGTAATTATTCCTGCTGTGCTGAACTAAAGAAAACATAGTGTTCTGTAGCCCACCTTGTAACACGCATGAATCATGATAGAGAAGCTTATTTTGGCTAAGCTCAGAACCTGCAAAATGATGGCTTTTAGCAAGCCTGTAAGCTCTAGGCTATTGTTGAAAAATCTGTACATGTCTTTCATCCTAACTAGAAATGACAACTGGTGCCACATCTCTTAACTTTTGCACATTTATAGTCCTAAATGGTGTTTCTGATGCTTTCTCTCTGGTATTTTCCATCAGTTCTTATTATTATATTGAAAGAAAAACTATGTGTTTGATTTTTTTCTCTTTTTTTAATGTGATAAAATTGTGTATTCAGAGGCTTTCATTTATCTTTTTGAAATATTAGTCTTAAGTACAGTCGGTTTGGTACAGGGATGGACTGATGACCATTAAAATCTTCTGTGCACTAAGATCAGTTAAAATGTTCTGTGCACTAATTAAAAATAGTAAGCATATTAGAGAAGAGGGGAGGGTAATAAAGTCTCTGGTTAAGTGTGGTCTGCCAGTTATTCTTCCCGGTGATATATTTTTTGGACAGGGAGGATGTATGTAATTTAGTGGAGTCTGGGGTTTTCACAAGACACTGAGGCTCCAATTCAGCAAAGCATTTAAGAACATGCTTAAGTTCATCTGTATTCAAGAAAGCATGTATGCATGTGCTTAAATGCTTTGCTGAATTGGGGCCTTAATAACTTACCAGGGCTGGTTTAGCAATATACAGAGAAAGGGGGATATATTTCCCCAGAAGCCGGGAGATGTCTTTCCTCCCATCCTCACTTTGAATTGAACACTTTAACATGGAGAAATTAAACCTTGCTTATGCTTTCAGATTGTAAGATTTTTCTGGCAGAGCCCTTCCTCCTTCCCCCCTCCCCCCCCCCTTTTTTTTGTGACACAGTATGCAATACGTATTGTACTGCAACATTTATATTTGTTGTTCCATAGATATACATTCTATAGTCAAACATTGCATGAATTTTATTGTGACAAACAGCTTAGTTTACTGTATCTTCCTTCATTTTGTTCTTCCTTCTCTTCCTTAATCTCACTTTATTTTTGTCTTGTGTTTTTTCCTTTTTCCCTCCCTCATGTTCCATCTGTCTCTTCCTCTTCCTTTTCTTGTATTGCATTCTCTGCCTCTTTCATATTTTCTCTTATCTTTCTCATTTTTTCTTCCTATAAGACCAAGACCCCTTTGTGTTTTTGCAGTCTTATGGTTATCATATCGACTGAACTCATTTTCTGTAAACTTGGCTTGTTTTGAAGATCTCATTGCGTTTTAGTCAACTTAGCCTGGTTACTGCACTGTGCTGTACTTTAATGTATGCAAGTTTGGTATAAGAAAGCCAGTTGCATCATGTTGTCTTAAGTGGCAAATAAAATATTATCTCCCTTTATATTTTAACATACAAGCACAAGGGGACAGAATTAAGGATGAGCTTTCAGTCTTAACTCTGTTTCCTGAATATTTTGTGTGTCTGTGTGCGTGCACGCGCGCACAAGAGAGATCAACTAAGCATGAAATTCCCTGCTTCTGTTAGTGCAACAAAAGAAACAGACAAGAGATGAGTCCAGAACAAAGCAGAAATAATGGAGTATTTCATTGCAAAAAGGAGAGTGAAATGAGAAGTACAAGTAGGCGAAGAAAGACTGCATGGCCTGAGGCAGTGCAGTGTGTTGGCGAGAAAGTAGTAGTTCAGGGACGTCTGCTGCCCAGAGCTGTGATCTCTGAGCAGCCCACATGTAAAAAATGTTTGGCCACTCCTGCTGCAGACACAATATTTAATGCTTTCCCCAGAAGAAACCTCAGTAGGTTTTTTTTTTTTAAAGGGCCACTGTTGAGGATTTTCAGCTCAAATACTGATCCACCTAAAACTGCAATAATCTAGTGGGGTTGGAAATTCCTAGGTATGAATCTTACTGGCGATTGTTTTCCTATAACTCTTACACATGATCACCAAATCCATAGTTTAAAAAAAAAATAGTGGTGCTTAATTTTGTACATTTTTCTGCAACAGCAACTAATTATTCCCAGTTTAGTAGGTAAATATGCACATTTCAAGATTCTGTTTTACTTTAGTTTCAACTCACACGCTTCCTTTACTTTTTTTCTAGAACTTAACTCCCCCCTCTCCCCCACCACACATGAATACACAGACCTTTGAGTGTGATATACTCTCAAAGCATGGACATTTACAGTAAATATGTAACCCTCCTTTAAATATCTCATGTACATAGGATTCTCGTTCTAGGGCCTCTCCTCCCCACTATGAGATGGGCCAGGACTCCCCAAACTCAGAGATTGGGATCCCATGAGTTATGGCAGTTGGGCTGGAAGCAGGAGTCCCCTCCCCCTTATTCCATTCCAACTGTTGCTGCCTCAGTTACCTCAGCCAGACCCTGAATGTGCAGGAAAGAAGAGCTTTTTATGTCAGCTGTTCACAAGGATAAATGTGAATCCTTCAGAAATTCTTTACATAGTTGGCACTCTTGGAGATGGCAATAATCTATGCCCTAAAGAGAAGAGATGGCCAAACTCTGAGGAGGTGGGCTCATGGGAATCCTATGTAATACTTTGAAAGAAGCAGGATTACAGGTAAGTAATTTACTCTTTCACTTGCCAGTTATTCAAGGATGTTCCACTGTTGAGAGACATGGGTGTTACTGGCCTGGGACTACAAACACTATTGTCTATTAATTGTAATTATATGGTGTAGCAGTCGGTCTGATATTGGATGCACCTGCTGCCTCAGTTTCCCCATTTCTCAGCTTCAGTTTCCCAGGCTGAGAAGACACTATGGTTCTCTTAACCTGAAGTCTTTAGTGCTTTTCTGGCTCCAGGGTGACTTAGCTCTTGGCCTGTGTTCACACCTTCTGGAGTAAAGTATAATCTAATGGCAATACAAGTAAACATTTTCCACCCCAGATTCTTCTAGAACAAGCCCTTCTTCTAAGGATCTGGGTTGGTCAACCTTCAATTTTTAGCTCTTCTGTTGAGTGGAACCCAAGAGAGTGGAAGCTGAGCTCAACACTCCTCCTTCCCTTTGTAAACAGAGGTGGATGCAGCAATTCCGAATGAGGTGATATAGGGGGATGCACATGCTCCTTCTACTACAGGCTTCTGACCAAAGGACCCTATGTGATTTGGTTGTTTTGCCTTTAGCCACCAGAGCTCTTGCCTAGGCCTCTTCCCATGTAAGCCTATCTCCGGCGTCTCCTTTGTATCTCTTCCCTATGCCTGAATACAGGCTGCTGTTGTATCTTCCAGCCAGTCTTGTTTCAGTTACATTCTCCCCCATGACATGACTCTCATGTTCTGAGAGGTAATCTAGTAGCAAGTGAGGCTGAACTCAGACTCCATTGGAAGGGCCACCCCACCTTGTGACACCTGGGTTACACTTCAGGGCAGTGTTAAGGGAATGGTGCGTATCCATTCCTTAACAGCTTTTGATTTTTTTTAAGTTTAACCTTAACTCTGAATTTCCTGGGTTTATAATGCTTGTCTTTGGGATAATTACAACATCCCTGTAATGTATTTTACCCAAAGTTACTGTCAAATACTCTCAATATTAACTCCATATTAATGTAGTTTTTATCTAGGAATTGCAATACATTGGTTATGGTGTATGAGAAACTGTGCGCGGTTTTTCAGTATTACCATATGACCAGTTGCATTGTGCCTATCACCTTGGATTTCTCATCAGTTGAAGAAAATTGAAAATGGCTCACATTAAAAACCTTAAAGCTGTGGTATTACTTGTGCTCAAATAGGCATTTGATACTTATAAAAAAGGATTTTTAAAAACTTTAAAAGCTGTAAAATTTAAATTGAAGTAGTATAGAAGAGACTTTCCTTTCACTAGAGCAAGTGTCAAAGAGCACCATGTAGTGCAGCACTCATGAGTCCAATACTGTGTTAAACAATGGCAACACCTGTGCTACAAACACCTAGGAAGACTGGGATAGGTGATGACAGAGTTTAGCCATTGCTCATAATTCTTGTACCTTTTTAGCTTTACAGGGAAAGTATGAAGGCTGGGAAGCCTAAAACTAGCTCTTACCAGCTGTGTGTTTGTGGGCTCGTGCACATAGTACTTCCTAATCTCCCTGTAGTCTTGGTTTTAGTGAATGGGCTGGAAAATGAAATATAGCAGATTCTTGAATATTTCGCTACCATGTCTACTTATGAGAAATAGAGCTGAAGACCTTTTGTTTAAAACCAATTAAAAACACCTTTAATGTAGTTGTTGAAAGTATGTGTACTTCTCATGCTGGTTAAATTCTGGACTGTTGATCTTATCTATGTCCATTTGTCACTTTCTTTAATTGTCAATTTTTGACAGTTAATATTCTAGAGTCTAAATCTGGTCCCACAAAGTAACGCTTATGCAATGTCCTTGTGAATGTTGGCACGCTCGCCCAGAAGGTTGAGTTTGAGTACCATACGAGGGGGAGTTCCAAGTGTGGGGCTGACAGTGCAACTCCCTATTAGGACAGGGATTGCTGCTCTACTAGTGTCCCCTCTGCTCTTCTCTGGAAAAGGTTCAGAAAAGGGCAACAAAAATGATTAGGGGTATGGAACAGCTTCTGTATGAGGAGCGATTAATAAGACTGGGATTTCTCAGCTTGGAAAAGAGACGACTAAGGGGGGATATGATAGAGGTCTATAAAATCATGACTGGGTGTGCAGAAAGTAAATAAGGAAATGTTATTTACTCCTTCTCATAACACAAGAACTAGGGGGTCACCAAATTAAATTAATAGGTAGCACGTTTAAAACAAACAAAAGGAAGTATTTTTTTCACACAATGCACAGTCAACATGTGGAACACTCTGCCAGAGAATGTGGTGAAGGCCAAGATTATAACAGAGTTCTAGAACTAGATAAACTCATGGAGGATAGGGCCATCAATGGCTATTAGTCAGATGAGTAGGGATGGTGTCCCTAGCCTCTGTTTGCCAGAAGCTGGGAATGAGCAACAGGGGATGGATCACTTGATGATTACCTGTTCTGCTCATTCCCTCTGGGGCACCTGGCATTGGCCACTGTCGGAAGACAGGATCCTTGGCTAGATGGACCTTTGGCCACCTATGGCCGCTCTTATGCTCTTAGAGGAGGTTAAACATCTCATAGCAGTTTCTGAAAAGAGAAGGAGACTATCCCAGTGTCCTGGGAAGAACAATATCAAGTATATAGTAAAATTTCAATTGTGGGTAGTAGTGCTTTTTGTTTTGTTTTTTGTTTTGTTTTTGCAGCAGCTGGTTAATAATTTAGTCAACTGAACTTTTAAAGACTGTTGTGAGTGCAGAACTTTTACAACAGCATTTAATTTTATCTTCTGTTACTCTTACTGGCTCATCAGCTCACGTAGCTTCTTGTTGCCCTAAGAAAAATCTATAATCAAAACAGTAGCTGAGTGATATTTTTAATATACTCCGTGAGATCTCTGAATATGTAGTATGGTTTTAAATATTGCTTTTCATTTGGGGCACAAAATGTGTCCAAAGATGTTTTGTAGAGTGCAGTGTACACTTGGACTATTTACAGTAATTGTTGTTAACAAGATCTCAAAATGCTTTACAATGTCATAAATCAGACTCAGGATTGCAAGGAATAGGAATATAGATAAGATAAACTATTGTTGCATTCCACAACAGTACATACATATATTAGAATGCATTTTATTGAGATAAGAATAATGACCTAATTGAGTGCATTAAAAACAACATTCAGCTACTGATTTTCATTGTAGATTTGGGAACAAGAAGAAGCTACATGAGTTAATGGGCCTGTAAGAGCAACAGGAGATAAAATTAAATGTTGCAAAAGTTCTGCAGTCACAACCGTCTTTAACAGTTCAATTAGATAAATTATTAACCAGCTACTGCACGTGCATGTACGTGTGTGTACACACACACACACACTCTCTCTCTCTCTCTCTGAAATTTTACTGTATACAGTAACTCCTCACTTAACGTTGTAGTTATGTTCTTGAAAAATGCAACTTTAAGTGAAATGATGTTAAACTAATCCAATTTTCCCATAAGATTTAATGTAAATGGGGGGAGGATTAGGTTCCAAGGAATTTTTTTGGGGACAAACAAAAGGCAGCATATATTGTACAGAACTGTACTGTGGTTGGAAAGTGCCCCTGGCTTACCCCACAGAGGCACAGCCTGCTGCAGGCAAGTACGCTAGGAAGCACCTTTGCAGCAGCAGCTTCCCTGGAGAAGAACAGGCTCCGACTGCCGGGAATGCTCCAAGCCCACCTCTTCCTGTCCTTGCTCAACTCCAGGCCCACCTCTTCCCACCCCTACTCCACCTCCTCTCCGGAGCACGCTGCATCCCCGCTCCTCTCCCCCCCGCCCCCGAAGTCCTGAGCACTGCCAAACAGCTGTTTGGTGGTGGGGGAAGCGCTGGGGGGGAGGGGGAGGAGGCGGAGAAGAGGAACTTGTGCAATGCTCCCTTATAAAGTTGCTGCTCTTCCACAGAATCTTAAAAGCAGTGGACAGAGCAGGCAGCCAAACGACGTTATAAGGGAGCATTGCACAACTTTAAACGAGCATGTTCCCTAATTGAGCAGCAATGTATCTTTGAAACAACGTTAAGCGGGAGGACGTTAAGTGAGGAGTTACTGTACTTGATATTGTCTTTCAAAAAGGGAAAAAATGTTTCTCATCAAGAGTTTTTAACAAAGTATTTGTGGAAATTTTCCTCTTTCCTTTACACATGGATGCGACTTAAATGTTTTTTTATTTGGGCCCACACCTGTGAAAAAGAAAAATTGTTTTTAAACTTAAAAGCCTTATGACAACTAAGTGGTAGGTAACAGAGATGAGATATATTTAGGGATGACTCAATTTAAAGACCCTGTCTGCACTAAGAAAATTTCCTGTGATTGACAGTGAGATATTAACCATTTGCTTTTTTTCTTCAGTGCCCCACTCATCCGCCAAAACAGGGTTGAAAATGATATGGCTAATTTTGACTGGACTTTCTCTGACCTGTGATGATTGCTCCAACCTTCCCTCATGGTCTCTTCTCAACATCACTCCATGCCTTTTACTCTTTTCCCCTGTCTTGTTCCCTTCACTCTTTTCCTTCAGTGTCCCATTTCCCATCTCTTTTCTTTCTACCCTCCTAAAGGCGGGGAAGGAATCCTGGAACAAACATGTTTTTTTGCCATCACATTGTTCACTCTGCTTGTGTGTTATATTCCTTCGTTCATTCTATGCTTGTCTTGTCTATTTGGGCTGTAAGCACTTTGAGGCAGGAGACTCTTTCTGTTCTGTGCCTAACACAATGGGATCCTGGTCCATGACTGGGGCTCATAGGTGTTCTGATAATACAAACAATAATAAATATGGCTTCCAGAGCTGTGAGATCTGATCTCTGTAATGAATGTTCAAATGCCGTGGCCCATTTTCATTAATAGCCAAACAATTTTCTACCCCTGCAGAATAGGAAGGCAGTGGTGGTTGCCCAGAATTGTTAAAGGATAACTTTCTTAGTGTGAATGGCTATAGTTAAGTTTAAAATGTGTCTTGCTTATAAAACTATAGGCCAGTGAGATTGGTAAATATAGATTGGAATGGAAGTCTTAAAAATTGTTTTATAAAATCTTTAAACGTGTTACTGATGATAGCACCTGAAATGTTTTGCCAGTAGTAGAGAGTTGTGGGAAGAAGCTGATTTGTTTTTTTTAAACTTGGCCAATGATAAAAAGTATGTGTAGCCTTTTAAGTTGTGGAAATATTTTCAGGCCAACACATTAAATGGTTTTAAGAACTTACTTCTTTTATTTCAACAAAATAAAATTTTACATTCAATATGCAAGAAAATTCACTATTCATAAGCCAAGAAAATAACAAACATATCGCAGTAAAGCCTATATTCTTTCCAAATACAAAAATTGATATTTTCTCTATTTAACTACATTAATTGGAAGTGAATATTTTTGGCCAAATCGTAAATTTGCACTTTGGCTTTTATAAAGGGAATAGAGAAGTTATGTTGACTAATGTGTGGAAACCCGGCTCTGGAGGGGAAAAAAAATTAGTGAGTTTGTTTGATGTTGAATCTCAAGTTTCATGTAAAACTTGCTTGGTTCACAAACAAATCAGGGGTTTTCCTGTCACCATTGCATACTCTGCCTGGAATCTGAACGTCAGCCTGGATTCTTCCTATTTTATGTGCCATTGTTCTTTTGTTTATGAAGATTGTTTCTTTAGACTGGCTGGTGTAAGGGAACGAACAAATAAGACTGCAGAATTAAACATTTTGCATTGGTATTTTGTATATTTGCAGTGTTAATCTTTATGCAGGAATAGACAAGAAAAAATATGTAACAAGACTGATACTGCCAAATCCTGTCCTCAGACAGACCTATTATCTCCCACTCAAATAAATAGGTGCACATGGCGAAGTTGAGTGTTACGCATATTGTTTTCAAAAGAACCATTAAAATGTTAACACTCCTCCAGTTTAAATTCATTATCAATAATATAACATTTAATCCAAAATAATCCCATTATAATTTTAGTATCATAGTAAACTGGCTGTGTGATCATGTGTCCCTCTAGTGGGTGGCCTGTAATGTACTCACTTGCTATTTACAAACAACAGTGTTAGTACTAATTTAGCTAGGTGGTAGACTCACATTTCTGGTGCTGAAGCTGCTGGATTTGATACCTAGCGAGGGATCTTATTGTGTGTTTCAAATATGTAGCCAGTCATGAATTGTCTATGCAATCACATTTTCTATCACTTGCTACAGCTTCTTTGTGCCCTACTCTTGGGGTGGTTGATACTGATGAGTGCTTGCTGAGAGAATGCTGTTTTGGGCAGTGCATTTTATAGACTTAACTAAAATGTGATGATCACTCATACTTGAATATAAATATTATGCAGAAACCTTTAGCACTGGTTTTGTCAGAATGGCGATCTTTTAAATTGTTTGTAAAGATTTTACCTGTACTGCACAAATAAAGGTCTAAAGGACTAATTAAATTGCTGTACTGGCTCTTAAGAGCTACGCATGTTGCTGTAAGAAAGACATAGTTTAAGCAGTTTAGTTCTTCATGCAGTCACACAATGATTAATTTACACCTCTCTATTGTATAGTGTGGTGAACAAAGTGTAAGTTCCTCCTAAGATGTGTGCGTTAATAAACCAACATAGTGTGTTGTATTTTAACTGTTATAAAATATATCCTGAAAGCCAGTTCAAGCTGACTGTAAACTGGACAGCATCCCCTTGAAAGTACAAGTAGGGGAATATTGGGGAGGGGATGAAGACAATGTCACCAAAGGATTTCTACCCTTTCCCAAAGCTGTGACAACTGGGAGTGTCGGGCCAGCAGCAGCTCTAAAACTGCTCACTAGTTAGGCCAGGTATGGCATTAGTTACAAATGTGACTAGCACTTGCATCTCCTGCTGATTCTAATATTGGCAGCAAACATGGTTGGACAAATATTTGAATAGCATGCATGCTTGTCTCATTAAATGTGCATTTTTTATACTATTCAGGAAATTAAATCAGATTGCCCATCCCATGCATATCAGATCTAGGTGAAAAATAATATACTATTGCTTTCTTAAAAATCTGTTTTTTAGACTCTGGTTGGGCTAATCATAGTTTAGTAAATGCTGATTGTATCAGGACATTTGGAAAAAAGAGAATATTTTGCTTGTTTTTGTTGCCTTTAATTTTGTGAACTGGAATTTTTAAATTTTTTATAGAATATGTGAAGTCTTTTTTTTTTTTTTTTTCTTTTTCCTGGCAGTGTTTTAAAGCGCTTTGCTGCAAGGGACCACCACCTCCACGACCTGAATATGACTTGGTTTGTATAGGTCTCACTGGGTCTGGCAAGACGAGTCTACTGTCACAGCTTTGCAGTGAAAACCCAGAGAATATAGTGTCTACAACAGGTATGATGCTGCTGTCAGAAAGGTTTTTTTCAACCAAAAGTAATGTTTGTAATACTTTAGATAACTGTCAATTAAATTATGCATTAGGTTTATTCCTTAAAATAAGAATTAAAAATATTGGGGGGTTATTATCTCATATATTTGTTTCTCTATTAATCATTCAAATGTACACAATGGGATGAAATGAAGAGGAATACTGGAACTAAATAACGAATCTGTAGAATAAAGCTAATCCTGGCTACTTTTGTAGCCCAGAAATTTTGAGTTTATAGTAACAATTTTATAAAGTTTGGTTCCTAATATGTTTTTATATCAATTATCCAAATAGAACATATTTATTCCGTTGGCCAGTTCCTAGTTAGTCCTATGTTCATTGTTCTACTGTGTGGGGTGTGTGGTATCGTTTGAAAAGGGGTGTGTGTGTGTGTGTGTTATCTTTTGTTTAAAGATGAACGGCTATACTAACTGGGTTAGATTTAAAGTGTGTGCTGAAGGCTGTGTAGATCTTCAGCATAGTAATTCATTTTTAAAAATAATCTTTTTAACAGTGCTTTGAACTGAGTGAGTAACCGAAGTGCAAAGGTGGCTTACTCTGGCAAAATTTAATTTAACTTTAATTTAATTTAATTTAAAAACCTGGGGAATTTTCACAAAAACATATACAATCTGGTGCATTTTAAAAGTGAGAGAGCTCTCCAGTAACATGGGTGGTGTATCTAAATTGTTAATTTCTAAAGGTCCTACCCCCTGTGGATTTTTCCATAGACACCAAAAAGGGAAGAAAGAAACCTTTTGAAGCCTTATTCCTTAAGGGGCTTTGCTACATAGGCACAAAGTGATGGGAAAAGGTGATAGTAAATGGGGTGAGATGAGGAAACTAGAGGATACACATTAGGACTCAGGTCCTTCCAAAGTCAGTCACTGCAGCACTGTGGAATGTGTAAGTAACCAAAAGAAAGCTTAATCAATGGTCAGTGTTTATTTCTGGTCATAGTCCTTTCTCTTTGGTCAGTGGAGGAGAGGAATGGCGCAGGAACAAGTTTACATCAGAGATAAATTCTACAAAAACAGGGTGAAATAAAGAGTTAAATATAAACAGATGTAACTAAAACTTATAAATGTATCTATACCAATGCAAGAAGCTTAAAAACAAACATAGGAGAACCAGGATACCTGGCAATAAGAGATGATTGTGACACACTAGGCATTAATGAAAAATGGTGAAATGACAAAAATAAATACCTGGGTATAAAATTAATAAGGAGGAGAGATTAGGTCATAGCGGAGGGAGAGCAATCTTGTAATTTTTTTTTTATTTATGTGACCCTAGTGATTGAGTAAAGTTGATTTGTTAGTGTAATAGGGAAAAGGTGTGTGACAGTGTTTGTGTGAGAAGTTGGTGTATGTAGATATGCGTTTCATATATGTGTTTTTGAGTTTTGCATTGTTGTCCATGAGCAGCCTTAACTGGTTTTCAAGGTGTGCTCAATAGCCTCACATTTTAATAATTTAAATAAAATAGAAAGGTAAGAAATTTAAGTGATTCTAGGTAGTACTGTTTCTTATACAGTGTGTACTTAACCCATAGAATTCATTGCCATTACAGTTATATCATATGGACTTGAAAAGGGATAAAACCCTCCTGGTTCAGGGCATAAGCCAACATCCAGCTCATGTGGTTAGGAGGAAACTTGCTGTTTGGGCAAGTTATTCCATAGTTGATCTCTGCAGGGTTTCTTGCATCTTCCTCTGAAGCATCTGTTATTGGCCAGTGTCAGAACCAGAGTACCGGAAGCGACTGGTCTGTCCTGGTATGTCAGTTCCTCTGTTCTGTTCAGCAACAAATATAGTGCTGGATTGGCAAACTTGGGCAGCCCTCAGAATTGTACCGGACCAAACCACTTCAAAGATATTGCATGTGTAAACATATTGATACTGTGTGTGCTATACTAGAAGTTAGGAGCCCCAAACTCCCCTTCCCCAGCTTCCTGAAGGGGCGCTTTCCTCTGAATCCCCTTCCAATCCACTTGATCCAATCACAGTGTCCCTTCCGTAACAAGTACTTGCACTGGATATCTGCCATATTAACCTAACCTCCCTGACCTGCTGTGTGGGAGGTGAAGAAACCCTCTCTACCTTGGCCTGTCTGGTGATGAGGGAAAAATTCCTTCCCAGCCCCCAAGGAGAAAGGGTTACTAGCATAATGCCCATAGTAGATCTTAAAGAAACCCAATTCTACTCTAATTCCATGGGTGGGAAGGCGGGCGTTGTCCCTGCCTCAGTCTGTGTTGCATGTCAGGGTCCTTGCCTGAGGTGTACCCCAAAATCCAGGGCCACTCTCTGTAAAAGTCCTTTGTCTTAAATCGCAGCCTCCCAATTGCTGCACATGTAGCTTGGATACTGTGCCTGTTTCCCCAGTTGGCTGTGGTTTAGCTGCAGCAACATTGGGTTGTGATCCAGTTTCCACTGGAATCTTGGCCACAGCCACCCTGTGCCATGCCTCAGTTTCCCCACATTTGGTTCTCAATATCTGCTGGGACCTGGGCCATAACAACCCTGACCTGGACCTTTTTTCCCCAGTGTTTGGTCCTCAATTTATGCTGGAATCTTGGCTTCAGACACACCCTGAGCTGTGCCTCAGTTTTTCTAAATTTTGTTCGTTTCGACTGGAGTATTGGCTGCAGCTGCCCTGACCTGTGCCTTAGTTTCCCCAATTTCTGTTAACTACAGAGATGCTCACTATACATATGCCCCCCTCGCAGAGGGAACTTTCTCAATGGTCTGTTTCCTCATACCTAAGTTCCTTCTGCGAGATGGATCAGAGGTGTTTGGTTTGTAACATTCTGCCTGCCATTGCTCTGTTGCAACCTGGTCCCAAACCTCTGCAAAGCTTATAGAATGCTGTACCCCTTAGTGTCTGGACTCTAGGACTTGGGGAATCCCTGTAAGAAATTCCAAACTGGGAATGTCCCTTTATCTCTCCTATTCTTCTTCTTGCCTCTCACAGCTCTATGGTGGTGAGAGTCCACCCATCCACCCTCCCCCTTGTAAGAGGGACCACACAACTCTGTGAGTAGAGGGTGCTGCCATACGAGCTGTCACACTGGACAGCCTTCCTCCCATCATACGTGCACTTGCTCTGCAGTGGGGTGAGAGCTCAGGCAGCCCCTCTGTCCCCCACTGTGCCCCCCTTGCTAGGGGAGACACCCATTCATTATGCTGTGTTAAGGGGGCCTAGTCAGCCTCCCCTGCAAGGAGCCACCTGGCCTTTCTTGCCCCTTATTAACCAGGGGTCAGAGGATGCTATAGGCAAACTAGGCAACTGCCTCGATCAGCAATTTCTGCCTAGGTGCCAGGGGCAGCTGGGCCTAACCAGACTGGTGCTTGGGACCTAGTATGCTGGGTTGCAATGCCACTCATTCAAACTTGACCAGGCCAAACCAGAGCGAATGGTGGGGCCACGCCTCAGGTTCCACCACCATTTCCACCATAACCACCAAACCATCGGAAAGCTGGCTGTGCACTCCTTCCCCTCCCTAATTCAGAGCCTCTGTTCTAGGGGATAGGAGGGGTTCAGTACACTGAAGTTTGGCTTAGGGCAGCAGATTGTCATGAGCAGCTTCAGGTGCAGTGCTTCTTCCTATGCATCTGGGATCTTGTTCCCTTTATAGTTTATAAAGGGCTAATAAATTATTAATCAATATTTTAATAAAAGGTTAATAAATTATTACAGATTTTAGTCCAATCAGTCAATGGGTTGGTTATATTAATGGCTTATAAATGTACGTAATACCTACTGAAGTGTTTGTAACCGTCTAGAGTACATACTACTCATGTCTGAAACAGGGTTGTAATGTCTACTACATAATTTATTAACCCTTTATCAACCTTAATATTAAGATTGACCAAGAAAAGCATACTTTAAGTAAAACAACATATGCAGTTCAGTTTATTTTCCTAGTCTTTCTGTGTTAAATCTAAGAATGGTTATCTAATATTATTAATGATAATGCAAAACTTCAGTTTCAGTAAAAATTTTTTAATGGGGATTGCCAAAAAACATACACATTCTATCAATTTCTATTTTTTGGACTTCCATTCCCACATCACTTTTAAGTTAAGTACGAATGTGGAAGATGGGGGAATGCTTTGTTGCACAAGTTATTAGCAGAATGGAGTTTCTGTGGTTAAGCTAATAAATTCCTATTTATAGAAAGGTTATGTTGACAACCTTATAGGTAGGGCCCTACCAAATTCACTGCCTTGAAAAATGTGCATCAGACACTGAAATCTGATCTCCCCTGTGAACTCTGGCTATTGTAGGGGAAACCTGATTTCATAGAACTGCGTGCCCGGAGAGCAGCACCTGCTGGCCAGGAGCCCAGCTCTGAAGGTAGTGCTGCCACCAGCAGCGCACAGAAGTGAGGGTGGCATGGTATGGGGAGGTCATCACTTTTTGTGGGGGGAGTAGGGCCAACCTTACAGGTGGGCGACTGGGCAACTGCCCAGGGCCCTGTGGTCAGGGGTCACCGTGGTAACCCCCTGCCCCTCTCCTACAGCCAACCCAAAGTCCCTTTAAGTCCCAAGTGCTGGACCTGGAGCTGGGGAGAGGTGGGGCTGGGGGTGCCGCGACCAGGGGTTTCTACTTTGCACCAGACTCCAGTTACTAGTTCCGGATGGGCTGGGGAGGGACTGGATTTCCTCTTTCCCTGCACAGGCTGCTCCCAGGGCCAGGTCAGACCCACCTCTGGGAACCTCCCTGGCTGCAGGAAGCTTTGCATCTGCTGGGTGGGAGCTTGGCTCAGAAGGCGGCATCGCCGCCGCCAGCAGCAGTGCAGCATTGAGGGTGTCTTGGTATGGTATTGCCACCCTTACTTCTGCACTGCTGCTGGCAGTGGTGCTGCCTTCAGAGATGGGCACCTAGCCAGCAGCTGCCCTCAGGCTGCCCAACTCTGAAGGCAGTAGCGCAGAAGTAAGGATGGCAATACTGAGACCCCCTTTCCCTCCGACCACCTTTTGGCTTGGGACCCCCATGGTTACAATAGGGTGAAATTTCAGATTTAAATATCTGAAACTATAAAATTTACAATTTTTAAAATCCTGTGACTGAAATTAACCAAAATGGACCGTGGATTTGGTAGGGCCCTCCTTATAGGTCTACTTGTATTCATTGATTTGCTTCTGTCCAATCTATATTTAATGTGACTCAGTAGCCTATCTAAAACCACAGTGAACGTAATAGTTTTAATGGATACAGTCTATTTTAAAATACCTTACCAAATAAGTTACTAACACTTTTTGTTTCTAATTTTAGGTTTTAGCATAAAAGCAGTGCCATTCCAGAATGCCGTCTTGAATGTAAAAGAACTTGGAGGTATAACACTTTAATCACTTGCATATCTGATCGGTATTTTACTTTTATTTCACTGTATAAAGGTACAGTATCTAAGCCCTACAGCAGAACACAATGAATTGATTACTTCACTATAGACACACTACATAGGGAGTTGGTAAAAGATAGAGGCCCTGGAATATTTTAAGATTTCTGCTTGTTTTGTCACATAAATATTTTAAATGTCAGAGCAATGAAAAATGGTGACTGAAATTCATTTATAAATTGGATTATATCAAAGCATCACAACTTGAGGAATATGCAACAGATTCATAAAATAAATTGGATTATACTGCATGGTATGTCTTCTAATCTCTAGAACCCTAAAGATGAGTGTACATTATATAAATGTAATAAATTTAGAGCCAAATTGTAGCTTTGCTAGAGTGACAACACGGATGAAAGGTACTTTCTTATCCACCTTACTGGCTACCTGCATCACAGATGATGTGTAAGAGGAATCATTCGCTGCAGAGCCACTACATTTGAGCCTCTACTCTAGAAATGGTCCTCTCCTTTAGGTGTAAAACACTTCAGGAGTAGCCAATTTCCAAAGGATTAAGAGGACACAGATGACTTGAAATCCAGTCAATTAAAAAAACAATAGTTGTTTGATTCAGGTAAGTTATTTGCCCACTAATCCCCCTGCCAACTTTGGTTGTACATTTTTAAAAATGTTTATCTCCCTAGTTTTTTGTCTATTACAGGGTCAGTTTGACTAACAAACTTCAAAGGCGATGGCTTGGCTAGCCAACAGACAGCTGTATTAATAAAATGAAATGAGAAGATTTTTCTGTTGGGGGGGGAAAAAAATCTAGTCTTTCCCCTGAGCTTCTGCTTAAGGAACCTACTTATAGTCTGTGTATCTCCCTCCCCCCTCTCCTTCCCTCCCATAGCTACATAAATACAGTAGCAAATTGCCTTTTTGGGATTAATCTTTCAACAAGGCTTAAACTTACTTGTCTTAAATACTGTAATGGAAAAATTAGATAAGCTCTAGAGGGAAGTCTTTCAGTGGACAAAATCAGATCCATGGTTCCTTTCTAGTTTAACTTACTGTTGAGGAAGCTCTGAGATAAACATGTATTAAACTTAAAGTAGCTCCCAAAGGTTGTAGAGCAGGGGTGGGCAAACTATGGCCCATGGGGTGCATCCGGCCCGCCAGCCGTTTTAATCCATCACTCGAGCTAACTCTGGGGAGTGGGGTTTGGGGCTTGCCCTGCTCCAGCCGGGGAGCAGGGTTGGGGGCTGCTCGGCACGGCTCCCGGAAGCAGCAGCATGTCTCCCTTTGGCTCCTACGCACAGGGGCAGCCTCTGCCCCAAGTGCTGCCCCCGCAGCTCCTATTGGCCGGGAACCGTGGCTAATGGGAGTTGCAGGGGCAGTGCCTGCAGACAGGGCAGTGCGCAGCAGAGCCGCCTGGCCACGCTTCCGTATAGGAGCAGGAGTGGGGGGACATGCCGCTGCTGCTCCTGGGAGCTGCTTGAGGTAAGCGCTGCCCAGAGCCTGCACCCCTGAGCCACCCCCTGGCACCCCAACTCCTTGCTCTAGCCCTGATCTCCACCCCCCCACCCTCTGAACTGCTCGGTCCTTGCCCGGCACACCCTTCTGCACCCCAAACACCTCCCATCCTCAGCCCCACCGTAGAGCCCACAGCCCCGGCTGGAGCCCTCACCCTCTCCCACACCCCAACCCCAACTTTGTGAGCGTTTATGGCCCGCCATACAATTTCTATACCCAGATGTGGCCCATGGGCCAAAAAGTTTGCCCACCCCTGTTGCAGACACTGATAGTCATCCATTGGTCATCTGTTCCAAAAGGGAGGCTGCAACCTCCATAGCACAGGGATTATGACTAAGGCTAAGATTTTGTCATGGTTATATTTAGTAAAAGTCACAGACAGGTCGTGGGCAATATAGAAAAATTCAGAGAAGCCTGCGACCTGTCCCTGACTTTTACTAAAAATAACCATAACTCTCCTGGGGGTGGAGAGTGTCAGAGAAGGGACAAACAGAGCGCTGCCAGGGCTTGCAGCTGACCCAACCCCAGCCGCTGCTCTGGCGGGCCAGAGACCACTGTTCGGCTGGCCCAGAAAAAGTCAGAGGTCCTGGAAAGTCATGGAATCAGTGACCTTTGTGACAGAATTGTAGCCTTAATTATGACACATTTGTCTATGCATTTATATTGTACTTGTCACCATGGTGCCTGAGTGACATCTAAGTTCTATTCAGCTGTGCAATTCTTTCCCAATGTCACAAAGTAAAGTCACTTTGGGGCCAATTTTGGAGTCTAAACGTAGTCAGTTAAAGCTAGATGGCAGGTAGCTAGATATTGATTTAGACTCAAGGCCTCCAGTGCCTAGCCTGATGGTTGGGTATTTTTAATATTTTTTGAAGTGGGAGGGATGTTTTCTGTTGCATAAGGGTAAAGATTCTTAAGAGGAGGTGGGGCTTTTGGGAGGGCTGAAAAGTGAAGACCTCACTTGGAAAGAGATGCAGGGCAGCTGTTACATATGTTTATATTTTCTGTAGAAGCACCGTGAGGACTGCAACACCTTTGACTTGATTGCAGTGCATCAGCGTGTTGATCCTGTCAGGCAGTGTTGGCCACTGATATTTTTCCCCTTCCTCTGTTTGTGTATGTGGAGGAGAACTGCTATATATAGTAGACTACATCATTTCTGTATTGGTATAAACAGTGTACATAAATAAGTCTTACCAGTTTATTTTTTGTAACTTCTCTTTCTCTCCTAAACTTTGTTCTGGAATTTCTGCTGTTGATGTTGAGGAAGAGGGGCCTGTATTAGGTTAGTTTTGTAAGATCTCCCCACCACCCTCCCAAACACTAATATGTTGTGGCTGAGTTTTGTTTTCTGTACTATAGCAGTCTTGTCTGGGCAGTTGATGTTGAGAATCTGGAGAGGCTGAAAGGAATCAGTCTTCAAAGGTTCACTATTCATTGCAGCATGTCAATCAAAAGGGAAAAGTTCCGTTTAGATTTTAATTTGTGATGTACTCAATTAATTAATTTAAAAATTGCCTTGCAATCTTAGCCTTTGGAAAATTGCAAGCCTTGTCCAGTTGCCTGAGCACAGTGAAGTTTTGTTTGAAATACTTTAAGGACTGACTGTTAAAACTCATACTTTTTTTTTTTAGATTTCTTCTTTCAGCAGCCAAACAGTTATGTGAAACAGATGCTGATTGTGTACTATTCCTTTTGTTTGGCTGACGGAATACTCCTCCTTGTAGTGGAAGGTGGTGTATGTTTGTACCATTCTAGTTACCTCCTGAAGCTTCTAATACACCCAGGTTCTCCGTTTCTGTAGAATTATACAAAAAAATTTCATTTACAGCTTATAGAAAACACAGCCACTTTCATATTATCTGCTGTTCTTGGTCTCATTAACTCTTCATCATTCTTTAGTATTTGCTTGGGACAGAGAGCAAAGCTTCCTGTGCTCTGTTGCAGACATTTGCCTTTTATCAAACACAGTTTTAGATTCTTAAAAACAGCAAAAAAACTGAATTAACATGTTACATTTTCTTCTTATTTGACTCGTGAAGTATCCTGACCTCTTGCATCATTTAGCTGAACAGATTATTTTTTGTATTTTTAAACAATACTAACTTGGTACATTGAATCTGGTTTTGAATCTAATTTCTGAAATATTAGAAGTTTTGTTTAAAAAAAAAAATAAGATTTTGAATCGGTAAGAAAATCTGTGGAGACTTTTTTTAAAATCACAAATACTTAAATACTTGAAATATTTGAAAAGCTGTTCTTCCTTCATTTGCCTGCCAAGTCGAGTGTCCGGAGTTAAGTTTCCCTTTTGACATAGCAATTGTGTAATTCCTTTTGTTCTTTTCTTAAATTGCAAGACATTAAGTTTTGAATTTGATAAATAAATGAGATAATCTGTTTCTTTGATTAGACTACTACTCAGGAGATTTGGCATACCTTAACTGAGATGCCCCAAAAGTGTACTTTTATTGTGCAGATATAAATAGCCCCCTCTCACTTAGCTAAGGTACACCATGAAATGGAGGCGTTGGAGGTGCAGCAAAGCCCTAGCATGGTATTGTAAGCAGAAACTGCACCTGATTCAGTATAAAATGTGGGAGATGAGAGAATGAGGGAGTGTGAAGAGACTGGAAAAATGGCAAGGCAGAAGCAGACTTTGGCTGTTTAAAATTTTAATTAATGAATTTAGTGCTGGTGAATTCCCTGAATAAACTGAGCTCCTTGGTTTATTCACAGTACAGATACTACAAAGCAGCACCAACGGCAAGCTTCTTTACATTGTCCGACCAAGAAGCCTCATTCATAAACTGGATACACCACCCCTGGAGTGATAGGAGTTTAGTCAGTGTGCTCCTTTGGTTGCTGGCTTCATGATACTAACAAAATCAGTGCTAGTTATTGATGGTATCTGAGACGTGGATACTTTATGGTCTTGATGTAGTTCCCAGTAACACATTTCAGAATAATCACATCAAATAACATTTATATCCATATAGCCATGTAATTTTAGAGACCAAAGAAGCCAATTTTGGTCTTTTAATCCACCATCCTGTAAATGGAGGGTTGAAAATTGTGGTGAAATATTTCTAATTTACAGACTGGGATGGATTTGAAGGATTAATTAGAGATGGAAAGATCTACTCTTGATTGCCCAATTGAGGCTGGAGGAGGTTTTCTGTACTGGCAAATTCTAAGCTTCTTCCAGCAATGGTCTACCCCAAACTCTGCACCACTTCTCTGGAGTTCTGCTCCCTGCTTCATCAGTATTTGTTTCAGGCCATGAAGGAAAAGCTCATAGTGAAATCTTGGATTCTTGAAATATTGTGGCCATTCAAGGAATGAGGTTGAGATGGGGTTACAAATTTTAGGTAGAGGAAGGACCAAAGTTGTTACAATAAGATCACATGGTTGCTTTAATTTTGGAAATTCATTTGCTTGTTTGTTGACTCATTTCTTGTTGACTCCTCCTTCATTGTCTGAAGGGGGAATTTAATGAACAGAAGTGAATGAACAGCTTGATGAATCATAATTAAGAGGATATTCCATGTGTAGGAGGCAGTGTAGAAAAAGTAATTGACTGCTTTAGAAGAAGTGGATGAGTGGAGTATCAAGGCTAACATCATTGGAGGATATAGGGGATGAGTACTACTGTAAGACTAGATGGCCAACCCAAAGAATAGAATTTATAGGAGCTGTGTAAGTTTCTTCACCAGCAAGAGCTTGCTTTATCACAGGGGAGATTTGAGACCATAGCAGACCATATCAACCCAGCTGCAGGCTCAACTACAAATGTCTGTAAGACTATGGCCTGGTCTACACTACGAGTTTAATTCGATTTAACGCTGCTAAAGTCGACCTAAGCCTGGACACGTTCACATGACGAAGCCCTTTCTTTCGACTTAAAGGGCCCTTTAAACCGGTTTCTTTACTCCACCAACAAGGGGATTAGCGATTAAAATCGGCCTTAGCGGGTCGGAATTGGGGTAGTGTGGACGGAATTCGACATTATTGGTCTCCGGGAGCTATCCCACAGTGCTTCATTGTGACCGCTCTGGACAGCACTCTCAACTCAGATGCACTGACCAGGTAGACAGGAAAAGCCCCGCAAACATTTGAATTTCATTTCCTGTTTGCCCAGCGGGGAGAGCACAGGTGACCACGCAGAGCTCATCAGCACGGGTAACCATGATGGAATCCCAGGATCGCAAAAGAGCTCCATCGTGGACGGAACGGAGGTACAGGATCTGCTCGCCATATGGGGAGATGAATCCGTGCTAGCTGAACTCCGTAGCAGTAAACAAAATGGCAAAATATTAGAAAAGGTCTCCAAGGCCATGAAGGACAGAGGCCATAACAGGGACGCACAGCAGTGCCGCGTGAAAATTAAGGAGCTAAGGCAAGCCTACCACAAAGCCAGAGAGGCAAACGGAATGTCCGGGGCAGAGCCGCAAACATGCCGCTTCTACGCGGAGCTGCATGCCATGCTAGGGGGTGCAGGCACCACTACCCCAACCGTGTGCTATGACTCCGTCACTGGAGAAACACACAGGGAAGAGGGTTCAGAGTATGAGGAAGAGGAGAATGAAGATAATGTAGATAGCTCACAGCAGCAAGGAAGCGGAGAAACCGGTTTCCCCAACAGCCAGGATATGTTTATCACCCTGGACCTGGAGCCAGTAACCCCGAACTCACCCAAGGCTTGCTCCCAGACCCTGAGGGCACACAGGGCACCTCTGGTGAGTGTATCTTTGTAAATATTACACATGGTTTAAAAGTAAGCGTGTTTAATGATGAATGATTAATTTGCCCTGGCAATCGCAGCCAGTACAGCTACTGGAAAAGTCTGTTAATGTGTATGGGGATGGAGCAGAAATTCTCCAGGGACATCTCCGGAAAGCTGTCCTTCATGTACTCCCAAAGCCTTTGCAAAAGGTTTCTGGGGAGGGCTGCCTTATTCTGTCTGCCATGGTAGGACACTTTACCACGCCAGGCCAGTAGCACGTAGTCTGGAATCATTGCATAACAAAGCATGGCAGCGTATGGTCCCGGTGTTTGCTGGCATGCAGACAACATCCATTCCTTATCGCTCTTTGTTATCCTCAGGAGAGTGATATCATTCACGGTCATCTGGTTGAAATGGGGAGATTTTATTAAGGGGACATTCAGAGGTGCCCCTTCCTGCTCTGCTGAACAGAAATGTTCCCCGCTGTTAGCCACGCGGTGGAGGGGAGGGGTGAAGTGATCCTCCCCATTGAGAGAGTGTGTGTGTGTGTGTGTGGGGGGGGGGAGCGAGGGGTCGGTTAGTTGGGTTTGTGCTGCATATTAATCCGGAAACCACAGCCCCTCCTTTTACATTGCAAACCCATTTTAAATGGCCAACCCAACGGGTGCTTGGTATGGGAAATGAGGGCGCTACTGTTTGAAACCATTCCCACATGTTAAGAAGGTTAAAAAAGCCAAAAGACTGTGGCTTACCATGGCTGCCTGCAAGCCGAAATCTGTTGCCTGGCACTGCGTGAGTGATCTCTCACACCAAACCAGCAGGCCCTCAATATAAGAGGAAAAATGCGACCTTGTAACAAAAGCACATGTACTGTGTAATGTGAACAGCAAAATTTAACGTGAAAGAGTGTACCCATTGTTCTCTAAAATGTCTTTTTTTAATCACCTCTCCCTTCTCCTCCACCAGCTGCAAATGTTTCTCCTTCACAGAGGCTAGTGAAGATTAGAAGGAGAAAACGGCAGACTTGGGATGACATGTTCACGGAGCTCCAGATGTCCTCCCACGCTGAAAGAGCACAGCAGAATGCGTGGAGGCAGTCAATGTCAGACTACAGAAAAGCACAGTATGAACGAGAGGAGAGGTGGCAGGCTGAATCGCGGGATGAATAGAGCAAGTGGTGGGCTGAAGATGATAGGTGGCGTCAGCTTGCAGACAGAAGGCAAGAGTCGATGCTCCGGCTGCTGGAGCATCAAACTGATATGCTCCAGCGTATGGTTGAGCTGCAGGAAAGGCAGCAGGAGCAGAGACCGCTGTTACAGCCCCTGTGTAACCAACAGCCCTCTTCCCCAAGTTCCATAGCCTCCTCACCCAGACGCCCAAGAACACGGTGAGGGGGCCTCCGGCCACCCAGTCACTCCACCCCAGATGATTGCTTGAGCATCAGAAGGCTGGCCTTCAATAAGAGTTAGTTTTAAACTGCAGTGTCTCCTTTTCCTTCCCTCCTCCCCCACCCATCCTGGGCTACCTTGGCAATTATCCCCCTAGTTGTGTGATGAATTAATAAAGAATGCGTGAATGTGAAGTAACAATGACTTTATTGCTGGGGCCTGTGCCTTGTGAGAGGTCTATGTCCATGTCAATTTCCTCATCACTCTCGCCGCTGCGCTGCAATCTCCTCGGCTGGTCCTGGTTTTGCTTTGGCATGTCCTGGCTCTGCATATACTCCAGGACAATGCGCGTGGTGTTCATAGTGCTCATAATTGCCGCGGTGATCTGAGTGGGCTCCATGATCCCAGTGCTATGGCGTCTGGTCTGAAAAAAGCGCGAAACTAGTATCTGACGGAGGGAGGGAGGGGCGAGTGACGACATGGCGTACAGGTACAGGGAATTAAAATCAACAAAGGTGGCCGTGCATCAGGGAGAAACACACTGTCACACAGCATGCCCCCCCCCCCCCGCCCACCAAGATTGAACTCAAAACCCTGGGTTTAGCAGGCCGTTGATTTCACGGAGGGAGGGGGAAGCAAATGAATACAGAACAAATCTATTTTTTACATCTTAAGCTGGCAGACGACAGTGCAGCATGACTGATAGCCCTCGGCATCTTCTGGGTGCTTGGCAGAAAATAGCATACTACGACTGATAGCCATCATCGTCGAGACTGCCCAGGTGCCCATGATTGACAGCCACTGCAGTACGACAACAACGGATATCAGTCATAGTATACCATCTTCTACCAAAAGGCAAGGGGCTGCTGCTGTGTGCAATGCAGCCCCACGTCTGCCAGCCACCAGATAGCCGATGAAGGCTACCAGTCATACTGCACCGTCTACTCCCAAAAGGCAATTAGCTGCTGCTGTGTAGCAATGCAGTACCATGTCTGCCGGCACCCAGAGGACATATGGTGATAGTGAGCTGAGCTGAGCGGGCTCCATGCTTGGCGTGGTATGTTGTCTGCACAGGTAACCCAGGTAAAAAGGCGCGAATTGATTGTCTGCCGTTGCTCTGACGGAGAGGGAGGTGCTTGACGACATGTACCCAGAACCCCCCGCGACACTGTTTTGCATCATTCAAGCATTGGGATCTCAACCTAGAATTCCAATGGGCGGCGGAGACTGCGGGAACTGTGGGATAGCTACCCACAGTGCAACGCTCCGGAAGTCGACGCTTGCCTCGGTACTGTGGATGCGGTCCACCGACTTAATGCACTTAGAGCATTTTATGTGGGGAGACACACAATCGGCTGTATACAACCGATTTCTATAAAACCGGCTTCTATAAATTCGACCTAATTTCGTAGTGTAGACATACCCTATGTGTCTCGCTCCTGCGTCATATAACTTCCTGCACTTATAGATGTGTAGTGCTGGAAGGGACCTCGATAGATCATGTAGTCCGTCCCCCCTGTGCTGAGGCAGGTCCAAGTATACCTAGACTATCTCTGGCATGTTTGTCTAACTTGTTCTTAAAAACCTCTAATAAGAGGATTCCACAACCTCCCTTGGTAACATATTCCATATTATAGTTAGATTTAGGTTAGATATTAGGAAAAACTTTCTAATATCTAACCTTGCTGCAGTTTAAACTGATTACTTGTCCTACCTACCTTTAGTGGACTAATTGGATCACTGTCCTCTTTTTAACAGCCCTTACCGTATTTGAAGATTTAGTAGGTCTTCCCCTAGCCTTTTTTTCCTCAAGACTAAACGTGCCCGCAGTATGCCAGACTTCACCTATGCGCCATGCAAATCTTTGTATCTATACAACAGACATCAGCAAAATGTAATTTAATAAATACAAATGTGAGGTACTATGCTTAAGGAAGAAAAACCAAATGCACAAATACAGAATGGGGGCTAACTGGCTTGGCACCAGCACTGCTGACAAGGATCTGGGAGTTGTGATGGATCACAACCTCAACTTGAGTCAACAATGTGATACTGTTGCAAAAAAAGCAAATGTAATTTTAGGTTGCATTAACAGAGGCATAGCATGCAAATCAGGGAAGGGTGATAGTACAACTCTACTGAGCACTGGTTAGGCTTCATCTGGAGTACTGTGTCCAATTTTGGTCAACAATGTATAGCAAGGATGTAGAGAAACTGGAAAGGATCCAGAGGCAAGTGACAAAGATGATCAAAGGGATGGAATGTACGCCATATGAGCAAAGAGGGACCCTGAAGGAACTGGGTATGCTTAGTTTGGGAAAAGAGATTAAGGGGTGGGGGGAACGGGACATGGTAGCGGTCTTCAAATATTTGAAAGGCTGCCATAAAAAAGATGGAGAAAAGTTGTTCTCTCTTGCCATAGACAGCAGGACAAGATGCAGTGGGTTCAAACTACAGCAGAGCAGATTTGAATTCAATCTCAGGAAAAACTTCCTAACTGTAAGAACAATAGGACGATGGAACAGACTGAGCTGGGAGGTTGTGGAAGCTCCTTCACTGGAGGTTTTCAAAATGCAGGATAGCCATCTGTCTTGAATGGTTTAGACCCAACGAATCCTACATCTTGGCAGGGGGTTAGACTAGATGACCCTTGTGGTCCCTTCTAACCTTATGGTTCTATGATCACATGGACATGAGAGTTCAGGTCTTACTAGAATTCCTCTCATCATTGCTGGGTGTGTAACAAATACCACTTTTTCACCTCTATCTTCCAAAATGCTGGGGACAGATACCTCAAAGTTAGGGGTAGACCACTTTCAGACCCAAGGTTTCTGGAGTGAAGAGACTCACTTCCACATAAATGTCCTAGAACTTAGCCAAATGCCTAAGTTCACAGCATTTCTATCTCTGCTCTGCAAACTAACTGTTCATCTTGGGAACTGGTGCCTTTGTCACTAAATCTTATCAGTGGTTCTGCATCTACCAGACTTATAGAATATCAGTAGGAAATTCTTAGACAACTACAAGTAGACTGTCAAGCACTCTGCCCTGCAGGCCATCTTCCATAGGTGGGGATAACCAGGATTGGGCCTGTTTGCTACAGATCAGAATGAGAAATATCAACATTCTGTTTAAGGGGGGTTGGGAAGGGAAGGTCTGAGTCCAGGATCCAAGTCCAGTGCATTTCTCATCTTTCTATTTAGGCAGCACAATGTCACCTTAGAAACTGATTTCCTGATATTCTGGACTATCAGCTCCATAAGAAAATATTTAGAAGCAATATCAATACATCCCACTTTTCAAGTCATACCACATTTTGCCAACCCTAAGATTCCTCAAGAGCCTCATTAATGTGTTGCCCCCCGTTAGGGAGCTCCCTCCATCTTAGAACCTCAGCACAGTTTTAGTTGGTTTTAAGCCTCTGACAATTTACTCTTTATACCATCTATCTATGCAGACTTTGAAGGGCAGGGGAAATTCCAGCCCTTATGGCTGGTCCACCTCATGCCATATTTCACAGAGATAAGATAATGCTTAAGCAGCATGCTGAGTTCTGACCAAAGATTTGTTTCAGATTTTTATCTGAATCAACTGATTTCCCCTCCCCCCTCCCGATTCCCAGTTTTCTTCCATAAGCCTCCAGAGGGAAGACAAAGTGCACACCCTTGACACATTTAGGGCTCTTTCATAATACCTTTATAGAATGAGACCCTTTGGGGGAGCTCTCAAACTGTTTGTAGCATGTGCAGAAAGGGTTAAAGGTCAAGCAGTGTCCACCCAAAGGTTGTCTAAATAGGAATGTCTAATTGTATTAAAACATGCTATGAGGTAGCTAGATTACATCTACCCATGCTGGGTGGAGCCCATTCTACTAGGACTCGGACAACTTCTCTAAGAAGTGCCCCTATCTCAGTAATTGCAGAGCAGCTATATTGGAATCAGTCCATGCTTTCACACTGTTCACCTACCAATGATGCATGATTTGTTGGGGGGGTGGGGTATTTGGTATAGTTGTACATAATGCTGTGGTGTGCAAACTTTTCCAGTCATGCCCCCCCCATTAATAGAATCTGTTCGTGTGCTTTTCCCCCCCCCCCCACACACCCTTATTGCGCAGCCAAGGCTACCTCAGCAGCGGAGTTTGGGCCAAAGATGGAAGTGGGGCAGGAGCTGGGGTTGGGGGCAGGGAGAGAATGAGGGCAGAGCTGCGGTCTGGAGGTGGAGCAGGAATGGGGGCTGAATGGCATTGGCGGCAGAGCAGGGCTGGAAGCATGGTGTTCCATCCCTACTCCCTGTGGGCACTGGCCCCTCTCTCCCAAACATTCCTCCATGCCTCCCTAGGGTGGCGTGCCAGTTTGGGGACCCACTGACGTAATGGAATTCGTTTTTATCTTTTTCCTTTTTAAATGAAATCATCTTTGAGATTTCCTCTGATTTTCCTGTAGAAAAGATAGTATATGATTATGTAATTTAAGACAGCAGCATAATTCATATGCACAAAAGGGACAAATTAGTTTGCATGGGCAACCATAAATCTAACATTTCCTAAGTTTCAAGTGCTTAAATTTGCAACCTAAATAATGTTGTTCTAACAGTTTTTAAAATGTAATTAATAAGGGGGAGACAAAGTTGGAGGCAGCAGTTAGCAGCTAGGAAAAATATTGAAGCTATGAATCTCAAGTTAACCTCACTACAGAAACATGGAAGGAAGACAGAAGCAGGCAGAGATGATTTTCACAAACTGCAGCTTGTTTAGTAACAAAAATATCAATCTTCATACAACAATATGTATATGTTGATTGCAGTGTTGCTGTAACTGCGTTGCTCCCAGGATATTAGAGACAAGGTGGGTGAGGTAACATCTCTTATTGGTGAGACCTGAGCAAGAGCTCTGTATAGCTCAAAGGCTTTTCTCTTCCACCAACAGAAGTTGGTCCAATAAAAGGTATTACTTCACCCGCTTTGTCTAATATGTACATGTGTATTTCTGTTTTTGTATATATTGAGCACACAGGCAGCGCACACCAAAAATTATCATCCCACAAGATTCTGGTTTGCCTCTTGTGCTGTTTGTGCATGAACTCCTGGATTGCTGGAAGGCCTGGTCTACACTACAGAGATAAATTGACGTAAGCTGCCTTATGTCAACCTAATAATGAATGTGTCTACACTACTAGATCCTTTCTGCTGACGTAACTTGCCAGCTGTGTCAACTTAATTACTCCACCTTTGTGAGAGGCATAGTGCTTATTTCAATGTTGTTAGATTGACATAGAGGCAGTGTAGACACTGCGTTGTTTACATCAATGTAACTGGCCTCCAGTAGGTGTCCCATAATGCTCTGCTGTGACCACTCTGGTAAACACTTTCAACTCTGCTGCACAGCAGCCAGGCACCCAGGAAACAGCTCCTCCCCTATTAAAGGACTGGGAAATTTTGAATTTTCATTTCCTGTTTTATGGCATGGAGAGCTCGTCTGCACAGCTAATCATGGCAGCTCCACCCTCTAAATGTACTCCAGTCTGGAGTACACAGGAGGTGGTGGTGGATCTTCTTGGTCTGTGGGGAGAAGAAGCTGTGCAGGCACAGCTCCAATTCAGCCGCAGAGACAGACATCTATGAGCAGATCATGCTGCTCATGGGGGAGAAGGGCTACACCAAGGGCATGCCAGGTGAAAATCGAGGAACTGAGGCAGGTGTACCAGAGGCAAGGGAGGTGAACAGTCGCTCTGGTGGTAGATGTGCCACTGCTACAAGGAGCAGTGATTCTCAGTGGTGACCCCACCACGACCCCCAAGATACCTCTGAGGAGTTGGAATCCCGGGCCATCATGAACAATGCTGAGGAGGAGGTCTTGGATGAAGAGGAGGAGGAGGAGAATGGGAGACAGGCGAATGGGGGATGCATGCTCCTGTTAAGTCAGGAGCAGTTTGTAATCCCGGAGCAGTCCAGTCAGTTGCAGAACAGCATTGTGGCAGAGCGTGGTGTCAGGGAAGGAGCCTCTGGTGAGTATGAAATTTCAAGTAATATTTTGGGATCCCATGTTCTTATATTCTATATTTAATTAAAATTAAGAAGGTGAGGTAGAGTGGCTATCTGCTTAGCTGGTACGGCCACTGAGAAGCAGAGGGTGCCCCATGAAAAAGACTGTTCATGTACACAGAGATGGCCTGGGAATCCTCCGTACAGATTTCATGGAGGTATTCTACAATCTGTTGCAGAAGCTTTCTGGGGAAGGCTGCCTTATTTCTTCCACTGCCATAGGCCACTTTCCCATGCCACTACAGTGTTAATTCAGCTAGCATCATTGCAGTACACAGTATAGCAGCATAAGGAACTGGTCTATACCCAGACGCTTGCAGCATCTGTTCCCTCTGTTACCCTCAGGAGAGTAATATCAACTAGGGTCATGTAGGGGGGACTGTGGTAGTTTTCATTGCAACTGCTCGAAGCACAAACAGTGCCTGTGCTCCCCTCTTCCATTGTGATTTTCTGCCCCGTCAGCCAAAATATGGCTGTAGTTTGGGTGGCAGGGGCTGGTGTTGACCTTAGTAACTGCATCATGGCTGGGACAGCAAACCAGTTCACTGAATATCTTGTGTAAATGAAAATGTTCTGCCTTAAACTTCTGTGAAATAAAGGGAGATTTTTTTATATATAGCAACTCTGCACTAGACATCAAGTCTGCATTGACAGTGGTTGCTTTGTGCTTTCCATGGCTTAGAGCTGAAAGTGTGGGCTTCAGCTCTTCCTCCACACCAGTGGAGAGGCTCTACCAGATAAGACGAAGGTGAAAGAGAACACATGGTGACATGTTTAACGAGATTATGAACATCTCTGGAACAGTGGACACTGAGCAAAAAGTGTGGAGGATTTCTCTCTCTCTCTCTCTCTCTCTCTCTCTCTGAAAAACTGGACATGGACCTGGTGAGCAGGAGATCAGCCCAGGAGAGTGAGCATGGCACACAGCAGGAGATGCTGGGGATTCTGAAGGAACAGATAGACATGTTGAGGCATCTGGTTCACCTTCAGGAGAAACACCTTGAGGCTAGACTCCCTCCATAGCCTCTGCAGAACGGAATTCCAACATTGCCGTATTCCCCTTGCCTCTCTCCCAAATGTTCCAGGAGGCGTGGGGTGGGGTGGGAGATTGCAGTATCCCTTCCACTCAACCCCAGGGGAGGATCCTAAGAATAAAGCTGCACATATAATGTATGACAGGCAAGGCCAATGCCCTTTTAAGGACAAACTGAATGTTTTTTTTTCCCCTCCCAATTTTATTCCACCATGTGTCCAAGGTTAAGAACATAAGAATGGCCATACTAGGTCAGACCAAAGGTCCTTCTAGCCCAGTATCCTGTCTGCTGACAGTGGCCAATGCCAGGTGCCCCAGAGGGAGTGAACCTAACAGGTAATGATCAAGTGATCTCTCTCCTGCCATCCATCTCAACCCTCTGACAAACAGAGTCTAGGGACACCATTCCTTACCCATCCTGGCCAATAGCCCTTAATGGACTTAAGCTCCATGAATTTATCTAGTTCTCTTTTAAACCCTGTTATAATCCTAACCTTCACAACCTCCTCAGGCAAAGAGTTTCACAGGTTGACTGTGTGCTGTGTGAAGAAGAACTTCCTTTTATTTGTTTTAAACCTGCTGCCCATTAATTTCATTTGGTGGCCCCTACTTCTTATATTATGGGAACAAATAAATAACTTTTCCTTATTCACCTTCTCCACACCACTCATGATTTTATATACCTCTATCATATCCCCCCTTAGTCTCCCCTTTTCCCAGCTGAAAAGTCCTAGCCTTTTTAATCTCTCCTCATAGAGGACCCGTTCCAAACCCCTAATCATTTTAGTTGCCCTTCTCTGAACCTTTTCTAATGCCAGTATATCTTTTTTGAGAGCAGGAAACCACATCTGTACGCAGTATTCAGGCTAAACTCTATTCAGTATTCAGGTTAATCTCTATTGTGATTTGTTACAGTATGTTTGTTCAATAAAAGTCCATGTCTTGAGAATGAAATAGTCTTTATTTAAAATTGGGGAGGAGGGACAGAGAAACTGAAGCAATGGAGCGGATGTGTTGGAGACAAAAACCCAGCAGTCACAGCAAGGTTCATACTATGGGAAGGCACAATACAGAGAAGCAGTGCACATTTTGCGTTCCAGAAATAAATTCCCTGCTTTCTGAACAGACCTGTGGTCTTAAAGATGGTGCGTCATGTACCTTTCCTGACCATCCCACATTGATGTTAGTAAAACGGCCCTACTGATCCTCCAGCGCTTGCAACACCACTGAAAACTATTCTGTTTGTACTCTTTGGCAAGGGGATCTGGTGCCAAGGAATATGGGATATGCATGGCATCTATTGCTCCACCACAGTTAGGGAACCCCATTGTGGCAACCATCTAGTATTTCCTGCACATTGCCCAGAGTCACAACCCTTCTTAGCAAAAGGCCATTAATGGCCCTGCTTACTTGGATCGGAATGCCCCTTCCTCCCCCACCAGTGGATTTACCAACTCCAAATTGATTCCCCTCTTACCAGTAGCAGTCTGACGTTGCTAACTTCCACACAGCGATGACCACTCGCTTCTCCACTGTCAGAGCAGGTCTCGTTTTACTCTCGCTGCACTGCAGGGCTGGGGAGAGCCCCACACACAGTTCCTGGAAAGTGGCCTTGCGCATATGAAAGTTTGGCAGACTCTGATCATAATCCCATAACAGTGCAATCCCACCAGTCAGTGTTTTGTTTCTTGGGACCAGAAACTGTGCTCCTCCATGTTCAGCTGCTGTGTGACTGCCAGCAAAGTGGGAATTGTTCCATTCTATGACTTCCAGCAGCTCTGCTGGAAGGACATTGCAATGTTCCACGCAGCAGCTTCTCTCGTGGCTCTGGAAATACTGCAGGATAAGGCATATGGTGTTTGTAATGCTCACAATAGTGCACAGCTAAGTGGGGTCCATGCTTCTTGGGATACGGCATATGTGCGGCTATACCAGTCTTTTGAGAAAAAGCAGGAAATATCATGGGTTCCACTTGAAATCAGGGGAGTAAGGGAGAAAATGGCATCATGGGATGTTGAAGCCATGTTCCCAGTCTCCTCTGCGAGAATGTTTTGGTCCCATGAGGCACTGCAAGTCCTTCCCAAAACCCCGTATGGAGAGTTGCACTGTAGGATAGCTTTGCACAGTACACTACTCTACATCGACGCAAGAGCTGCTAGTGAGGATTCACCCCACCGACACACGGAGTGTGGTGTGGATACGCAGTACCGACTTATTGCAGCAGCTGGATGTCGATTTAACTGAAGTTGACTTAAGTTTGTAGTGTAGACATGCCCTCGGAGTGTTCCCTTCTGGGGAAAAGTCTGCTGATTCATCCCTATGACACCTAGTGCACAGCTGCAGTAGTACCACCTAAACTGCAATGCTAGAAACCAACATCAATCTGTTAGTATGAAGAAGCCAGGAAGTAGAAATCTTTGGAATCTTTATCCAGAAATAAATTCAAGAAAGGAAAGGATGAAGAAGGGTGGTGGTGGGGAAGGGCATAGTGTAGGCCAGCATGTAATGTAAAACCCATGTTGATGTACTGTACAGTATCAGGTTCCTATTGTTCTGTGTTATCTCTGCTTTCTGGCTTGCTGAAAGATTGCATTGATTCCTGTGGCAACTCACTGTACCTGGAAATAACACTAAGGGGCACTTGGAAGAGCTGTTGAGTCTAAGCAACACTGAAACCCTTTGCAGGCAAAGCAAAAAAGAGGAGATTTATGGGATGTTGGTGTGGTACAGTGATAGTGTTTCAATATAATCACACTTTCCGTCAGCATGCTGTACAATCTAAGTCGTTCCTAAAATATGGAAAATCATACTGTATTTGAACTGTTGGTGTATAAGTGAGGCTGAATTAATAGTGAATTTAAGCAAGATTTTTCATAATAGTAAAAGCCTATTTTATCCATATTTAAATAACCATTTCTTAAGGGTCAGGTCTAATTTGATTCAACAGTTACATAGCAGTTACATAATTGCACCTTTTTTGTACCTAAAACCAAGGTTTTCAGAGTTTTGAGAAGGATCTGAGAAAAGTGTGAAGTAATATTTGTCACTACTGTTATGACTGCAGTAACCAACAGGGAGGGACAAAGGAACAGAAGGCAGATTAGTGCTAGGAAGGGTTTATTTTTAATGCATATGTGCAGAATGTATTGTAATTACACTTTGAAAAGTGCTGTGATCACCTGGATCAGTGAACCTTTTTAGTGAAGGTGTGCTGTAAATGTTGACTTCTTCACCCTGACTTAATGTAAAAAACCTGTCTTGCTGAGCAGTGCACAACATAAGTACACATTTTAAGGTAGATGCTTTTGAAAACTATGTAATACTGTCCTAAAATATTTCATTGTACTTACATTACGTTGCCTTATTCGGTGCCCTGTACCTTGCTCAGAACATTGTCTGGGCATAATTAATTTAATGTTTGTTTCAGAAATACATTGAGATTTCCTTAAAATCAATAGCCAGCACATGTGCACACAGTATGTCAATATAAATAGTTTCACTTCTCCCCTCTCAAAATATAGTTATCTTTATGTAAAGAGCAACATTTCCCCCCTTACTCCCTGAACTACCTTTTCTTTTTCCCCCCTGAGACTCATCAAGCACCCTGTACTATTATTATTATTCCCTTTTAATGATAGTCCCAGATGGATGAGAAGGAACAGGCCCTGCCCCAAAGAACTCATACTCAGATGGTATCAGGATTGATGTTTTGTTGCTGAAGGCCAAATCATGTAGTGCTCCTCTGGAGGGGGCAGAGCTCTTGGGAGACTTTACAGGTTGACCTAGCAAATTGAGTCAGACATTTTTGTCTGAATTGTTTTCATGTTACCATTCCACTAACTAAATATATAATTATAAAATAAATGGTAGGCTTTGTTTATATTTTTGAATCAAATATTTTTAAACAATAGCACTGTAGGATTGCATGGCATTTCAGACATATGAGAAAATCCGATTCCTTGTACAGAAAGTCTACAAATGAATGATAGAGAAGATACAAGTACAATAGAACCCCTGTTTAAGAACTAATTGGGATTGAAAAGTTCATACAATTGAACATCGCAAAATTACAGTATATATGGTGCTTAAGTTACAGTATGGTGCACTACATCACTTTCTTCTCTTCCTTTAAACTACTCACTGCAAAGTGACTTCCAATGCATTGAAGGCATTGGAATGTGAAGGGACATTGATTTGTTCTTCATCAACGTCACTTTTGTGTGTGTGTGTGTGTGTGTGTGTGTGTGTGTGTTTTCCCCTTGGGAAAAATTGTTCATATAGCTGGTCATTTGTAGATTGATCATAAAATCAAAGTTCTACTGTGTAGATATGTGACGGGACGCACTTGCCTTCTGTCAGCTGGGTGCAAATCTGCACAAGCACACACACTGCTCATGGTGCCCCTTGTTGGCTGTTGCCCTTGTCAGGCAGAACTTCAGTGGCTCAGCCATCTGGCTAAGTCACTCAGTTAATAGGTGAATGGATGGATGAACCCCTTTTGAGATAAAAGGTCCAACAGGGCCTGTCCCTGTTCGCTTGTTAATGTCTGTAGCCTTGTCTCAGTCCCTTCTTGGCTAGCTATAAATCCGTTCCTGCCCTGGTATAGAGCAATGCCCCCAGGAGACTTTGCCTTCATCAGTTCTCATTGTCCCAGATCTCCAGCCAGGTCACCCCTTCAAGTTCAACCCCCTTCTGGGGTAATAAAGTTCAACGCATGGTTGGCCCTCTGCAGGGTCTTCAGCCCCAACCCTGGGCCTGTTTAAACTCCCAGACCCTTTCTTGGGCTTTTAATGAAGTGTCTTATCCCCTCCTTGTGGCTTAGGCCACTTCTCCAGTGGCCAGGGGGACCCAGGCCTGCCCACTACTCCAGATCCCAACCCAGGGATCCTGTAGACAGCAGCCACATACTGCTTCCTTTACTTGGTCGCTGCTGCTATTCCCCAGGTTGCTTCCCACTTGGTCCCATCACCTTCTTGGGTTCTCTGTCTGTTCCCTGCTTTAGCAGGGCCTCCCCCAAATCTCCTTGCCCGAAGAGTTTCTCCGTCTTCCAGGACTTCCTCAGTCTTCTGGTCCCAGCCAGGATCTGACCTACTCAGGCCTTACAACTCCTTTTAATTGAGTCTGCTGCACTCTGGCTGCTTTCCTGCAGCTCTTCTAGGCAGGCCTGGAGGACCCACCTTCACTGCTCCTTTTCTGGGTGGGGTGTGGTAGGACCACAAAATCTCCACCAGGAGGCCTCAAAGGGCCCAGCACACACCATCACATGATGAAACTGTGGAGCTGTAGTAAGAGGAACAAGTGGGACAACAGTAAAAATGGGAAGAGGGACCATTATTTGTAAGTGGAAAGGTGTGGGATTAGGTGGCACTGAAGCAGGATTAGAGATTGATGGCTAGTTAATTAAGCGGAAATTTTTAGAGAAAGAGCAACCAAATTCTGCCCTTACTGACAAATAATGTTCTTGATTTCAGTGGTTTGCACAGAATGTATAGTGAAGACAAAATGTGTCCCATTGCTTTAATCCATTCTAAGTGGTAGGGTTGTTATCTGGCAGGAAATTTTGATCTATTTAACTTTCCGTGTTTTTAATTAGTTTTCATTATTGTTTTGAAAGGGGCTGACGCTATTAGGAAGTACTGGAGTCGTTACTACCAAGGATCCCAAGGGGTAATATTTGTATTAGACAGTGCCTCCTCGGAAGATGATCTAGAAACGTCGAGGAATGAACTACATTCTGCTCTTCAGCACCCACAGTTATGTACTCTGCCATTTTTAATATTGGCCAATCATCAAGACAAGCCAGCAGCTCGCTCAGTACAAGAGGTATGTTAACATGGCAGCATCTTGTCTGTCTGCACACCACGATAGAAAGCTCATCATTATTCAAGTGCATTTTGTGCTGATCACACTATATGTTCTTAGTCTTCTTGGAGAGCGGAACCTGTAAAAGAACTGGATATGAATATAATTCTCCTGCTTTCACCCTATTTTGCTTAAGGGAGAAAAGATGTTTCTAACTGCTTTTACCAAAAGCTATTGGGAGAGTGGGTTTTTTTTGTGTTTGTTTTGCTTGTTGTTTCTTTGCTATTAATTTAATCTTGATTTTTGTTTTTATCCTCCTTAGCACTATCCCCATTATCTTAGTCTTCACCATTGCTTAAAGCAATATATTATGCTTGCAACCATGTGTAGCTTTTATGTAAAAGCTTTTTTCTTATCTACTACCCACTGACATGGGAGTCAAGTTGTAATTCTTATTCAGAAGTCCTATTTTGAATTTCCTAATCTAAGATGTGATAGCCTTTCCTAATTTGCAGTGATCATACAGAGAATCCTTTAATTGTTCCATTCCGTAAATTCAGGACGCAGTACTATTAGCAGTTGCTGAAAAATGTTTATATTTTAGTTGTCTTGTGTGCTGTTTTACAGCAGCAGTGTTGTGAGTAGTGTGTTTTTTTTTCTTCACAAGAAACTCTGCTTTTAAAAAAAAAATTGTAGGAAGTAATGTATTTTGAACAAAATTTTAACCGAGTTTATAGTTATTCTGAAATGCAACAAACTGCAATCTTCTTTGTGTAAGAGGACCACCTCAGCAGGTCCTTCCGCACATATGAGTGGTCCATCCAGCTGGATGTCATACACCTCATTTTCCAAAGGTGTGGATTTCCCCAGGTTGATCTGTTTGCCACATGACGCAACAAGAAGTGCCCAACATTCTGCTCCTTCCAGGGTCACAGCCCAGGCTCGCTCATGGATGCATTCCTGCTACCCTGGAGAGGTTGCCTGCTCTGTCTTTCCCCCGTTCCCTCTGCACAAGGTCCTGCTCAAGGTCCAGAGAGAGGGGGCAAAGGTAATTCTGATAGCTCCAGTGTGGCCTCAACAACACTGGTACATCACGCTACCGGAGCTGTCGGTGGATGCACCGGTCACGTTACGTCTCCTCCCCGACATAGTCACTCAGGACCTGTACCTCTCATCTTGGAGTACCTCCTACACCTGAAACAGCAAGGCCTCGTGGCATCCTCCATAAAGGTAGATCTCACTGCTACCTCAGCTTTCCACCCAGGAGGGTCTGGTCTTCGCCAACCCTATGGCTGGTCACTTCCTCAAAGGTTTGGACCACCTACATCCCCAGATCCGGCAGCCTGTCCCTGCGTGGGACCTTAACCTGGTCCTCTCCAAGCTCATGGGGGCCCCCATTTAAACCACTGGCAACTTGCTCTTTCCTGTATCTGTCTTGGAAGGTAGCTTTCCTGGTTGCCATTATGTCTGCGAGGAGGGTGTCTGAGCTGAAGGCCTTCACCTCTGACCCACCTTACACGGTGTTCCACAAGGATAAGGTGCAACTCAGGCCGCACCTGGCCTTTCTCCCCAAGGTGGTGTCACACTTCCACACCAGTCAGGACATTTTTCTTACCCCTCTTTTACCATAAGCCTCATGCCAGTAACCGGGAGCAGAGGTTACACTCCCTCGATGTTCAACGAGCACTAGCTTTTGTGACAGACCCAGACCAGTGGGGTACAGGAGTCTGGTAGAGGGCAAATATACTGGTCACTGGATGAGTAGTTTTCTGTTCCCTGAGTGACCAGAGCAGGGGCTGCACTAGAGTATTCAGGAACTTGCTAGAACCAGTTAAGGCAGGCAGGCTAATTAGGACACCTGGAGCCAATTAAGAAGAAGCTGCTAGAATCAATTAAGGCAGGCTAATCAGGGTACCTGGGCTTTAAAAGGGAACTCACTTCAGTTTGTGGTGGGAGTGTGAGGAGCTGGGAGCAAGAGGCGCAAGGAGCTGATAGTGAGAGGGTGTGCTGCTGTAGGACTGAGGAGCACAAGCGTTATCAGACACCAGGAGGAAGGTCCTGTGGTGAGAATAAGGAAGGTGTTTGGAGGAGGCCATGGGGAAGTAGCCCAGGGAATTGTAGCTGTCATGCGGCTGTTACAGGATGCACTATAGACAGCTGCAGTCCTCAGGGCTGGAACCCGGAGTAGAGGGCAGGCCCGGGTTCCCCCCAAACCTCCCAATTGACCTGAACTGTGGATTCTTCCAGAGGGGAAGGTCTCTGGGCTGTTCCCCAACCCACCTGGTGAATCTCTGAGGCAAGAAAATCCGCCAATAAGTGCAGGACCCACCAAGATAGAGGAAAAACTTTCACACTTTCTACATTGAGCACACTAAGCCATTCAGAAAGTCGAACCAGCTGTTCCTAATGGTGGCAGACTGGATGAAAGGGCTCCCAGTCTCATCTCAAAGAATATCTTCCTGGATCACATCATGCATCCGCATGTGCTACGAGCTGGCCAAAGTACTGCCCCCAACTCTTACAGCACACTCCATGAGGGCTCAGACCTCGTCATCGGCGTTCTTGGCCCAGGTCCCAGTCCAAGAAATCTGCAGGGCAGCAACTTAGTCCTTGGTGCATACCTTCACCTCTCACTACGCCATTGTCCGGCATGCCCGAGACCACACGGCTTTCAGCAGAACAGTGCTACAATCAGCGTTTCCTTAACTCCAACCCCACCGCCTAGGTAAGGCTTGGGAATCACTTAATTGGAATCTATATGAGTAATCACTGGAAGAAGAAAAATGGTTACTCACCTTTCGTAACTGTTGTTCTTCCAGAGGTGTTGCTCATATCCATTCCAAACCCGCCCGCCTTCACCTCTGTCAGAGTAACCGACAAGAAGGAACTGAGGAGGCGCCGGTTCTGCAGAGTCATATATTGAGCGCCATGAAGGCGTCACTCCAGTAGGCTCCACAGCCGACTCGACGGGTGCTGCTAGGGGAAGAACTTTCTGACGACTATGCATGCGGTGCATGCACCTAATTGGAATGGACATGAGCAACACATCTTGAAGAACAACAGTTACAAAAGGTGAGTAACCATTTTATCCTTATGTGCTTCCATTAGAATTGTAATATGACACATTTGCACAATATGTTTTAACACATAATTATTTGTATTTTTCTTTTAAATTAAGCCTGGACTATCTGTTAATTTTGAGTTTTGGGTGAAACTTGTAAACATAAAAATTTTGTTTGAAATACACAACTAATACAAACTTTGTGGAATAGTATATTGAGAGTGGATTGTACATTTCTGCTGAAATAGTTGACTTTATAAAAGAATAATAGAAAACTAATTGAATAAGGAGTATTATGGTTAATTTAAGGAGACAGTAAGTCATAAAGCTTATCAGTTACTTGTTCCTGAGAACATTTATGTTCTGTGCTTACTGAATGAAAAATACAGACATTACACAATGAATTATGCAGTTAGTGAAACAGAGGATTAACTGTTTCCTTAAAGAATTCACTTTACTTGTATTACTGATTTTGGAAAAAGTAAAACAAAAGAAATGGGATGCTGAATTATCATTAGATCATTACTGATTTCAAAAGGATAATTTTAAAATATATTTTGAACTTATATATTTTTTTAAAATAAAGGAAATGTAATTGTTCAATAATATGAATGTTTGCAAAATTCTTGTCTTGCTCTTAATGCAGTTATGCGCTAAATTTAAGTATAAGTCGCAGGGCAAAGGCAACACATTGAGGTTTCTAAGGACATGTGGAGTCTTGTAGACTGCGTAGTTTCCCTTTCTGTAATATACCTAAAAGGACCACTTGCAGTATAATTAAACAAAATGTTTAAGAACTGAATGATGTACAGTGGAAATTATGAACAAATATTTATCTGCAGCAAAAATTCTTTACAAAACTATACAAGAGCCAAGCAATTTCAGCAACAGATGTTTGTTGTATTCACTTTGGGGAGATGCAATTGCTAGAGATTTCCAACATGTTAAGTTTCCTTTTATTAAACATTTTTCTCTACACACAGCAGTCAAAAGCAGCACTGCACAAAGTAAATGTCCATAGCGTTAAAAAGCAAAGCCATGAGTAATTTAATTCAAAAACTATGTAATGAGAATTTGTAAAAGTATACAGTAGATCTCGTTACTTGTACTGAAATGTAAGTGTACCTAATTTGTTTTACATCTTCTCCTCCCCCCCCCCCCCCCATAGGAGAACGTACTTAAGTTCTGAAGTTATTTAAGAGATCTGGGGAAATTTTATGAGATAGTAGTCAATAAAAGTAATCCTGTTTTCCCTTACTCAGTTACTAATTGTGGCTTTGTTTCACTTCCTGGCTTTTTCAAATCTAAATTTTTATAAAAATTGGACAACATTTCATCATATAAATGATAAATTAAGTTGACATTTTAAAAACAATACCTTTTTTTTTTTTTTTTTTTTTTTAAATTTTCAGCTGTCTGCTTGTATGCTATATACTCTATCTCCCAATGTCAAAGATATTTGTAATTTGTTTTGATACCACTGTGGTAGGAAGATACATCTCAGTATTTTTCAAATAACTACTAATCGGTTTTTAAAACCAATCTAAACTGAGTAATGTGGATATAAAGAAATCTTATTTGATGGTTCAGTAAGCACATCATAAGATAACCCATCTGTTAAATTAAGATATCAAACATTAACATTATAAATTAAAATAATTGGTTATATAGGGATCAGCTGTTACTAATTTTCAATGAAATGTGTTGGAAATATGCCTTAATTGGGAAATGTAAACATTTGCAGATTAAAATAATTGAAGACAGTTACCTGACACAGTAGATGGAAGCATAGTTCAGTCACACAAATATTAATACATTTATTTATACAATACTTCCAATAGTCTGTTTCCAGAGCAGTTTACTTAGTTAACATACGTTTTTACCCATAAGCCTTATTGGTGAGGGAGGATGTTCATGGTGTTCATTATTTTTGATTAAGGACAAGTCTGCTTTGTTATTCCCTCTTCAGATTTTTGTAATGCAGCTCAGAGGTAATAGGATGTTGTGTGGTGCTAAGAGTTTTTAGTATTTGTCATGCTGTTATCCTTTTTCTGGACTTCTGTGATATTGAAGTTGTTGGTGAAATTGTGCAGTCCATATTGCTTCAGTTTTGCCCACCAGAGTTCTATGGAGAAGCAGTTAAATGTCTTGCAGAAGGTTGCTGTTATGGGGCATGGCTGCCCTCTGACACCCCCTACTGGTTCCATGTAACACTACAAGCGCACCCTACCTCAGTTTCTTTCCTTGCGGTGGGGCTCCTCAGCTTTCCACACACCTTTCTGTGCTGGAGATATGGCTCAGGCCTCTGGCCAAGTCGCAAACAAAACATAATACCTTCCGGGGTAGCTAAAGTCCAACTAAAAAAGTCCCAACAAACAAAAAGGTCCTTCTGCTCTTTGGGGGCTGCTCTTCAGCCCACCTGCTGAGTGCTGTTCCCAGCCCCTTTCTGGGCTACCTGTGCATGTCTTTCTGGCTCTAGGAAGAGCGCATGGCTCCCAAGCTGATTCCCCTGGAGTACTTTTCTCAGCCTCTTCTGGGCTCTCTTCCTTGTATCCATCCCTGCCCTTGTATAGAGCATTGTCCCCCAGGTTAGTTCCCTTAGAATACCCAGCCTCCTGTAGACCCTGGCTTAGGTCCTGCCACAGGAGTTTGTCTGCTCTGTGTGGTTCCACTCTTAAACTGATATATCCTTTTAAAAAGTCTGGGTGTCCCCATTAAGCTATCACCCGATTCTTCTTAATCCCATTTCCCCCTCTTAGACTGGGAAGCAGCTAACAATTAGGGTACCAGTGAGGCTGGCCCCATCTCTCCTTAAAGGGGCCAGTCACCTTGTACCAGTTACCAAACCCAAAGCTATGTCATGGTAGAAAATATGAAGTAATGGAGCATATAAACATTTGGGTCAGTTCCTTAGTTATCTGAAATGCAATGCATTTAGATAAACTGTTGACCAATAATGCCAATTGTAAATCACTGAAGGTTTCAAGAGGTTTAAATTCCCTTTATGCAGAATGGTAGAACCTTTGATTTGATTTATTTTTTACATAGAGTGGAGTTTCTATTATGTGAACAGTCTGAAAGAGCCTTTCTGAGTAAACTTTCAAATGATGCAAAAGTGGCATTTTATTCTTATTTGAGTGCTTGCTCATGTCCATTCCAATGTAGGTGTGCACGTGCATGTGTTCACCATGACTGAAAGTTTTTCCCTCGGTGGTACGGTTCAGGTTGGTTCCTGCACCCCTTGGAGTGGTGCCCTCATAGTGTGGTATATAGGAACCTGCCGACCCGCTGCCTGCTTAGTTCCTTCTTATCGCTCATGATGGTCACTGAAACATTGCTGGTCTCTTGCACTTGCAATTGTTCTTAGTGGACTTCTGTAAATAAAAGTGTACATAGTTATTATATTAAATAGCTAGAGCATCAGTTAAGTAGTTAGTATAGTAGTAGGTTCCCTGCGGGCTAGCCGGCCCTGGACTCCAGGGCATGCCTCGATCCCAGGGCTTCAAACAACGTGCGGCATGTCAGAAACCAATGCCGGTGAGTGACGCTGCATGATAGTTGCCTCAAGTGCCTCGGAGAAACACATGTGCAGGAACAGTGCCATATCTGTAAGAACTTTAGCCCTAGGACCAAGAAGGAGAGGGACAATAGGCTAAACTTCCTCCTAATGGAGGCGGCACTTCATCCCCCACTTGGAGCTGCAAGGGGACGTGGCACTGACCACCTTGGTGTTGGTCAGGCATGCCCTGGCATTGCTGAGAGAGGCACAGCAGTGCTCCACCTCCCTGGCACTGAGAAAAGACTCTGCAACGAATGCAAAGGATTCCCAGTTTCATCATTCTTCCCAAGTGCACAAGAAGAGAACCCTGGCACCGACTCCTTAGCACCGCTCATCATCGTCGGTGCCAAAGAAGAAACAATGATGCAGTGGCACTGCTCTTCCCTCGTCGGGGCACCGCTTGCTGGCACTGATCGGCATCCTGCTGCCGTGGTCGCCCAGGAGTGATTCTCCTGAATGAGATTCAGAGGCTGAATCGTACACTTCACAGAGGAGTAGACTCCGATCTACCTACAGGCACCGAGCACTGGACAAGGTACAGGAGATGGCGCCAAAACCAGATGCCAATGCAATGGCCAATGTGGAACTCTTGGGTGCGCCAACAGTTTCCAGGACCCCAGTTGAGACGTTTATATTCAGGGCCTTCAGAAGGACAAGCTTCCCTGCCATCTACGTCAGAATGGGGGTCAGTTCTTCGGCCAAGATCAGTGCTGAGTGATGGGATACCCCCTCATAGAACCCACCTTCAGAAGAGGCGGTACATGGGCCACTATTGATGCAAGCCTTGTTGTCTTCCTCCCTGGATGAAGCAGGGGTGGGAACCACCATGGCGTCCACTCAGGACGACTACAGGACACATTAGGAGCTTCTGCGCAGCGTGGCCCAAAATCTGGGTGTACAAGCAGAAGAGATTGCTGAGTCCTCTCACTCCCTGGTGGACATATTGGCACCCTGAGGACTGTCATAGGTAGCTTTGCCCCTAAATGACCCTATTCTACAGCCACTTAAGGCTCTCTGGCAAAATCTTGCATCTCTCCAGCCAGTGGATAAGGGTATGGAGCGAAAATATTTCATTCCTCCCAAGGATTGAGTTCCTATATACTCATCCACCACCAGGCTCACTGGTCATCTCAGCAGCAAATGAGAGGGAGAGACAAGAACAGCAGGGGCTGTCCCTGTAAGCCAAGGATGCCAAAACATTGGATTTATTTGGCAGAAAGATATATTAGATGGGGCCGGGGGCATCTAGGTGAGAATAGCTAAGAATCAGGCCCCTTTAAGCTGGTACGGGTTCATATTCCTGTCAGCCATGGAGAAATTGAAGGAGCTCCTACCTCTGGAATCCAGGGATGAGTTCTCCGTCTCAGTTGAGGACTGATCAAGGCATCCTTCCAAGTGGCTCTGGACGTGGCAGATGCCGCTGCCCTTTCCATGGCCTCAGTGGTCGTTATGAGATGGTGTTCCTGGCCACAGGCCTTGGGACTCCCATATAAGGTCCAACAGACCATTCAGGACCTACCATTTGAGGAGGGCTCCCTTTTCTTGGAGGAAACGGACTAAAAACTTCATAGTCTAAAAGACTCAAGTGCTACTTTGAAGTCCTTAGGCCTTCACATGCCAGCCCTCACAAGGAAGCATTATAAACCACAACCAATGGGCCGGTTCTACCCTCCACAACAGTGACAAAGACAGGACTTCAGTAGGAGGCAGAATAGATGCCCTCCACCCCACTCCGCATTGGCTCAAATGTCTGCCCTCTCGGACATACATCAGACCTAAAGCAGACCTTTTGAGGGTACACCCGAGGACAGGCTTCATCAGTGGCATTTGTGGTACAAGTCCTGATCCAGGACATTGGCAGAGTGGCAACTTGGTCATTGGTCCACACATTCGCTTCACAGTATGCCATCAATCAACAAGCCAAAGATGATGCGGGTTTCGGCAAACCAGTGCTTCAATCAGCATGCAAATGAACTCCGAACCGTCCACTAGGGTAACTGCTTGATAGTCATCTATGCTGGAAGGGACATGAGCAAGCACTCGAAGAAAAAATGGTTACTAACCTTTCTGTAACTGTTGTTTTTCGAGAGGTTGCTCATGCCCATTCCAAAACCCATCCTCCTACCCCCTTGTTGGAATTGCAAGCAAGAAGGAACTGAGGGCGCTGCGGGTTGGCAGGTTTCTATATACTGCGCCATGAGGGCACCACTCCAAGGGGCGCAGAGCTGACCCGACGGATACCACTCAAGGAAAAACTTCTGGTGACCGTGCACATGCATGCACACCTACATTGGAATGGACACGAGCACAAATCTCAAAAAACAGCTACAGAAAGATTAGTAACCTTTTTTTTTTTTTTTTTTTTAAGATATCAGTTGCAGAGGTGCATGAAAAATTGAGAAGGTGGTATGTAGTGAGCTGATAATGAGGTTTAATTTTATTCTTTTTTGGATATACAACACCAATAGCTATTTGAAACTCAGAAGAAAGACTCTATATTAAACTAATACTTCAGGAATTATAATAGCATGATTAGAAATGTCTGAGTTTCAAACAACATTTTTGAGAGCATATATGAAAAACATGCTTCCATGTTTATATAAAGGACTGTGCTATTATCTTAAATGAGAAAATATTTTTAGGTTGTTCGGTATCTCTACAGTGTGTAATATTAAATACAACTTTCTGCTGGCAGAGAAGCAGCAGTTGGCTCTCATTCTGTGAAAAGGCACTCCACTAAGGTAAGAACCAGCCATTAGGCTGCCAATTTCCCCCCCCCCCCCCCCCCGCGAACTATACCCACAGATAATTTCCCTGTAAGCAATGCCATCTGGACGTCTCAGGTGTCTTTTCAAGCAAACTCCCTATCCCAGTAGAGTGTGCTGGTTTCACTCAAAATCTTTGGCAGATCTTTGTGTCACAAGAAAGTTAATAGCTAGAAGTTGGCACTCTGCCTGGTGATTTTACTATTTGAGCTAGTCACATGGGACAGGCTGAACTCCAGGACTTGTTTGTTATGTAGTGCAGGGCCGTGTCTTCAGCTTCTTTCGCTACCAATTCATCTTTCTGTAGAGGTGTGCCTCTCTCTAAAAGTGGGAAGAAAATCAGTTTTTCAGTAGAAGTCCTATCAACTGATCATCAAGTGAGAATGACCATAAACAAAAGGGTGGAGAGTTGCTTTGAACAGCAGCTTGACCTTAGGAAATTAAACTCGAGAGAAAATACAGCATTAGCTGCATGCAGATGTGACCGCCATTCTGCTCTGCTAGAATGTTATAAGGAAATGATGGGCTAAACTGTAATTTGAGCAAATGATTCTCCAGCAGTAGCTGACATAAAGAACAAAGCAGGATGAAAACTGAAGCATTGTATGCAGAAGGTGAAGTGGTTTTACACTGCGCAGAGCTGCATTGTCAGTTTGCCTAGCAAAGGTCCTAAGGCTGAATTCAGGCAAGACTGAGGAAAGCATTTTACAGAACTCCGTTCTCTATAAGCTTTTCCTGGTGTGGGAAAGGTGTCCACCTAGAAGTGTGAAGTTGATTCACTGCATCAGGTGCCCAGAGACTACTCACTGCTATGGCTCAATAGATACAGCAAATGACCGGAATACTGAGCCCCTGTTTTGTTGGATGCACACCTGGTCATGGCTCCAGTCTTGATTATTACAAATATCTAGTCCAGTTCAGGGTGCCAGTCCTGGTATTCAGAGCCCACTCTGGAAATGGCTACAGCTGTTGTGGCCGAGAAATGACCTTTACCTCTGCAATCATGACCTCTGCTGGAACAGTGAAGTAGTGAGTCAAAAGGGTGATGCTTATGAATAGAAGATACAACTGTCACAGAAAAAGGGACCTGTCCTATCAAACTCTTTTCTAGAAAAATTGTAAATACTAACTTCACCACATTCAAAACTAGTGCTAAACTCACTACTTTGACCTCGCTCTCCCCTCCCCCCCTTTAATTCAAATGAAGCACTTATTTATAGCTGTTAGAAAGGAGGAGTTTTTAAATCATTTTTAAATATGTATGAGGTGACCAGATATTGAAGTGATGGGAATCAGTATAAAGGACCTGGTGGACAGAAGTACTAGATATTCATTTGAATGAATAAGTAAACACTGTACTAGCAGATATAATTCTCAAAGCAAACCAGAACCCACCAGGTCCCTAAATTACTGGCCAAAAAGTTGGGCCTTACAAAGCATCTAGAAAGTTGATGGATACAGCCTTGGACAGATGTAGGGAAATAGAATTCCAAAATAAGAGATTCTCTATGAAGAATCTTCTGTTTGCCACTCCTTCCCACTTTCAGCGAGGGAGCTCCAGCTTGAGCACCTCTGCTGATCTTAACTGTGACCGTGCAACACAAGAAGACAGTCCATTTAGATCTTAATAGGTTAAAATCAGCCCTCGTATGTCTACTGGGATAAATATTGTCGGGCAATCAGTTCCCTAAGTATTGATGCAATCGGCTTGTGGTGAGAGTTAATAAAGCCATTTATCCATGTAAGCTTATTTTAAAAATAGGCACAACTAGTTACTTTTTTTGAGAATACAGTAGGAGGCTTCTATAGAAGTTAAGGGTTCAAGTTTTTTTTTTTTGTCCTGTCTGTGTTGGGATTTTAAGGTCTTCGGGACAGCAATCATACCTAAAGAACCATGTACATTTATAGCACATGTACAACTGCTTAATGAAACAGCGTACAGTATTGTGCAGTTTCATCAAGAAGAGAAACTTCTAGCTCCACTCAGAGGGGAAAATGGTCTTCCCAATGACTGGTATGAGCCCAGTATCAATTGTATGTTTTAAGCAGGCATTCTTCTCTAACCAACTTCCTATTTATTCTTCTTCTAACAAGTGTTAGAAGAAGAATAAATAGGAAGTTGGTTAGAGAAGAACGCTTGGATTAACTGTGCAGTAGAGAAAGCCTAAGTGATTGGCACTTGGGTCTGAACACCCTGACTTGCCTGGCCCGGGTGTGAGCATCTCCAGTGCAAAGCCCTATTCACATTACTGTGTTCTTGCTGTTTCTGTACTTGTGCGTATGTCTGTAGTATATCTTACGCTTCTTTGTGAAGCAGTACTCTAGGATTTTCTCCAGTCATTTGCAGGAGAACTTGTCAGTCCTTCATGGGCAATGGTTAGAAGGGCATTGGAGCGCGATCAATATGAGTGATTTTAATCTGGTTCTCAATGAAAAGTAGACAGGTTCCAGCCCAAGTTAAAATGGAGCCCAATTTTCACTCTCACCCCCAGCTGGATAAGCTAGTCTGAACTTTAAAGTACCTTGAAACCCAGGTCAGAAACTTTTATTTATGTGGATAGTAGGGGGAGCTAAGGCTAAAATCCAGGTAGGAGCTAAGACTAACTGTGCAGTGAAGACATACCTTAATGCTACAGAACATAAGTAACTTTTTGAAGATCTCAAACAAAATGCAAAATTTCAAATCTTGGCAAAACGTTCCCAACCATTACATTAATATGAAGAATTTGGATGTTTAACCCTTATCTTCATCAAGAGCATATTGAAGGAAGCAGTAATAAAGAGAAAAGAGAAAATTAATATCATGTTAAAAGAAACCAGAATGTTGCTAAGGAAGAACAGAGAAATGAACTTATTTCAGCTCTTTCTAGTTAATATTAGACACTGAGCTATGCAAAACCTCTTCATAAGAAAGTGACATAAAAAATCCAGGCAGTTAACATGAGACTACTTCAAATCTGTTTCCATTCTGATTAGTCTTCAGAAATAAACAAACCTCCTAAAAATAAAATCCTAGATCTAGTTTCATTAGATCCAAAGATGACATTAGAATTGCTGGCACTGATTAGGTAAGTAATGCAACTTACTAATAATTGTTCAATACTTCTGTACAATCTTAGTCAAACAAACAAACAAAAACTTCTGAAGAATAAATTCCCGATGAAGAAATAAAGGTCTTCAACAGTCTGAATTGAAGGAAAGTTCCTGGAGACAATGAATTACAATGGCCTTCCTAAAGATCGGTGAAGAAATAGTTTCTAGAATGCTTCCAAAAGTTGTTTGTAATGTGCAATAGACAGAGCTAGAGAGCTGAAACTATACAATAACTTAGATACAGAAACTGAAGAGCTGCCCATTAAATCTGCTATGTAACACTGATCAGCTATATTTAAATTTGAAAAAAAAATTCAGACTAGTGCTCACAGCAAAGGTGAACTATGACGAGCAAAGGAAACAACCTTTAGGCATAGCATTACAAACGTGCATGCTTTGAAGGAAATCCTGAAAAACACTGATAAATACATCCTTCCAAAGTTACTTAGTGTGATTATGAAAACATGGTTCATTGTTTGCAAATACACCTTTTCTATATATATGCAGTAGCATGTTTAGGAGTCTTTCCTTCTGTATGCAAATCAGAATCTTATTCACATGCTTCTGTACAGCTAGTTTAGGGAAACTGTTTATAGCAACTAAACTGGGATAAATATAAATGGAAAAAGATTAAATCAGCAGAATTACAGAAGACTGTGAGAATATGCTAAAAGAATTAGTAATGAAAAGGTAGGCTCTCTCTCCTCCTTCCCTGGCTGTCTTGCTTGCCAAGCAAAAGAAATTGTCATCTGAAGTGTAGAAATGGTGACTATAGATGACAGTGAATAAGAAGGCTGAACATATGAAATTTGAACCTGACTGGAGAACCTTTTGAATGGTTTCAGATATCATAAAAAAAAAAAAAAATCTTTGACTCTATCGTAAGATAAAGGTGTTCTGTAAATGGATCTTCTATTAAATGTTCCTGATTAGTGTTCATGTTTTAGCTCCAGAACTCCTCACAGCAGGAAGTCACAAGCAGAATAGAGAAATATTGAAAATTTTAAATCAAGATTGAATGTCTGTCTAAAAGATGGTCTGGGTCAACCACAAGCGATTGTGCTTGATGGAGGAATTATAGGGTGAAAATTACTGGCCTGTTTTATGCAAGTCAGACTAGATGATCACACTGGACCCTTCTGGCTCAAAAATTTGTGAATCTATAAAGCTGAGGGGAATTTGAGTGCTCAAAAATTACTGTGTGAGACAACTAACTTGTATAGAAGATGACCTACTTAGCTTCAGAATAAGCAAGTATTGTAATGTGAAGTGGGACATACTAGTGGATATATAATTGCTTTCTAAAGAATCATAAAGCAATTAAAAAAATCTCTTGGGCCAATTAAAAATTGAAAAATATGAAGTAATAAATGAGATGAGTTATCTCCAAGAGGAAAAGTTATGAGGAGGTCTCTGCCCTATAGAAGCAGATAAGCAGTGTGAAGACAGGTTTAATATTGTTTGTTAGAATATGTAATGATTTCTATCAGTTTCCATTCAGATGTATTGCCTAATGTGACTTCTGTGTTGGGTGACACTTTTTTCTTTGGTTGCAATTATTGCATAATTATTTTCACTCTAAATTGCAGGATCAAAAAGTTCTCTAGGAATAGTCTCTACTTTCAGAAGTTTTCTCTCTATTTTTAGTAGAATGAACTCTGAATGCAAGAATGTAAACATCAACTGTAGTATTGCTTCATAAATGATAGAACTTAATACCTAACTATCTTCCAGTTCAAAAAGTGGAAGATAGCACAATTTATTTAGCATTTTGACAGGATATTGGTAAAAGAAAAGTGGAATTATATAGTGAGAAACTCTTCATTTCAGAAGAGGCTAAATGATCATTTTGTGAAGCTAAACTTTTTTCTCAGTATGCTTTCATATTCAATTTTGACTGGCTACTCATTTGTCTGAATTTACCTGAGGTTAGTCATGACCAAGTCACTACTACCTTCTGGTATTCAATTCCACATGTGAAATGAGTTTATACTCTCAGCTCAATTCCTAGTATTCAGACATCCACAAACGCATCAAAGCAGCATCCTAATTGGCAGCCTCCAGAGAGAGACCAAGGAATAATTGAACATGAAGGCTAAATTGTCCTTTCCTATGTAATATTGGTCCTTCAAGGTAGAGTTGAGTTATATTCATGCAGTTATATGCAGAACCTTTTTTAGCTACTTTGGCTGTACCTTTTCTGTGGCTAAATAAAGTACTTGAGTAACTAAAACTGTCAGTCTGGCACCTTTACGAGTATTAACAGTTTAAAGAATGCTTACGTACGCAATTATACGTGTGATGGGTGTGTTTTTACTGTTCAGAGGTTTTGTAGTCTTGTCCCAACTAAGTTTCATTTTTGGTGCAATGTAAATAATTGGACTGTACTGAATATTTGTGTTGAAGGTGAGGTTGAGGGCAGTGTTTATCCATTATTTCTTCTGAAACTTTATCTATCTAGTGTATAATTGCACTCTCATAGAGAAATAGGAAATCATTCTCCCATCTCCTACAGTGAATAGTGATTCAGTAGCAGACACAGACATACACCCTGAAAGAAATGTGAATTATCAGCTGTCTAGCATCTGGGAACAATCTTCTTTATAAGACAAGAAGCAGAGTTATGAATATAATTAAATTATTTTAATGATGATTTGCTAATACTGTAGCATATAATTAGTCATGTTGGAATCTTTATAAGCACAAATGTTTCCTTAGAATAAATGTTTTGAAAGTTTGTTACTACAGTGTGATACTAAACAGTACACTTTCATCTGCTGATAAAATTCGAAAAATAGCTTACATTTGAGATAGGAAAGAATGATTAGTGTAGGATAGGGTGACCAGATAGCAAGTGTGAAAAATCAGGACAGGGGGTGGGACATAGGAGCTCAAATTTTAAAAAAAAAAAAAAAAAAAAAGCCCCAAATATCGGGACTGTCCCTACAAAATCGGGACATCTGGTCACCCTAGTGTAGGATCTTCTGAATAAACTTGAAAACAAGTAAAAATACATGAGGATTTTTGGCATATGATCACTTTTCAGGCATAATACAAGCTGTGATCTGTTGTATTAAATATGTTGATTATGGGCTGAAAAGTGACTATCAGTCCTGAAATGACTGATTTAAATACTATCAAGGCCAATTAAATGTGTGTTGTCTAAAACTGTTACTTACAAATGTATACAATATGCTTTTCTAACAAGTATGTTTCTTTAAATTATTACTTGTAATAATGTATATTTAGTTTTACCTAAGACAAACTATCACTAAAATAACATAATTTAGAAATGCTTTTGGTTGAAGTAATTTGCTCACTTGTATATCAACATCTGTTTTGCAAACATTCCTTGTTTTCCTTAGTTATTCAAGTTCTGAGTGTGTCCTAAAGTGAAATTGCATGGCACAGAAAACATGTCATGAACGTTTGGGAACATGTATCAAATCCAGATACAAGTGGCTTATGTAACTTCAATATTTATAAGTTTAGGCCCTTCTAAAGTTAATATATGGTAAAATTACAAGTAGGGGTATTTCTAAAAATTGATGATCTGATACACTGGTGTAGAACTGCAGTGGTGAAGTAGGCCCTCAGTGTATTAATAAAATTCCTCCTTTTCATTCTAATCGCCTCCCTACCCATACACACAGAGTAGAATAATAGGGGTCAGAAAAGAAAAGATTACTACTCAATTCTGAGAGGGGTCTCAGACAAATTATAGAATCATAGATATGGGAAAAAACTATCATTTAGATTGACAGTAGATGGATGGGACAATTCAGGATTGTTTTATAACCCAGTACTTGTCCAGTTACTTTATAGAAAGTGTAGTATCTTTTTAGTAATTATACTGGAACCAACTTATTATGTGATCCATGCCAGAAAAACTCCAGTTCCAGTGAAGCTATGTGAAATGCTTCACTGCAATTCAGGAGACTTTCACTACTCTTTTTGTAGTGAAACTTCACTGCTTGTAATGAAGGTTTTGCTTCACTGTAACTTGGTTCCACTGCACTAATACATTTGGAATACAAGTGTCACTTACCAGACTAGTGGAAGGTACTTGATTCCAAGGTAGGTATCTTTCCTCTTTCACTCCAACCCCTTTGCTCTGGCTGAGCAGGGAGGGAGGGAGAGGAGCAGGAGAAATGTACATTTTCCTTTGGGATAGGAGCATTGAGGGATTTGCTGCATCCTTTCCTACTGGGGAGTAGAGAGGGTTGCCAAAGGCTCTCCTCACAGCTTCTGCTGCTGTCGAGGGTAAGAGATGCTCTGCCACCACTCCTGTAGTAGGAGTACTTTGTCAGTTAGGCTTCTTTGGCAGTTATTGTGCAGTTGGTCCTTTTTTTTTAAAAAAATCACTTGAAGGTTCAATTTAAACCAGTTGTTTTAGGTTCATCCCTTTCAGGTTGTATGTAATTTTGCCAAGTGATAACTTTGTTTTAGTTGATAAAACATGAATTGTTATTTCTTTAATTGCTCTGCCAAGTACATAGGAAAACAAATTTAGCTAAAATATTGGGCAAGTTCATACTATCCAGTCCTTAAAAGAATTGAAAGGGGAGTTCTCACTACTTAGCATGTAAAGTTTTGTGCACAGACTTCATTTTGTTTGGTCTGTGCTACTTCTCAAAAAAAAAAAATCTGAGTAAGTGGATAAAATTAATCTCTTATTTCAGTCTTAGTCCCTTAGATCAGTTTTCTGATAAGAATATTTTTTTCTCTACAAAAGGACTTCACTTTTTCCCCCAATGACATTTTTCCCCCCAAGGAATTGGGGAAAAAAATGAATTGTTATATTTAAAAACAAAAAAACTGGTTACTGGAATAGTTGCAAATATCTTCAAATGCCATTGGTGATTGCTACGTCTAATGTGAAAGTACAGTTCAGATGATTGTGACTTTGTATGATTTTTTTCCCCTTTGGGGCTACTATGTTGCCAATAATTTGAAGCATAATAAAATTCAAGTATGGTTTTAGTTTAATTACCAAATATGTGGATTATTTCTCAGAGGCTGTCCCTCTGTGGTGGTAGCTATCTGTCTTGGCTGTATTTATTTTGTGAAGGGTGTAGTCTTGGGTTTCATGAAGTCTCGGTTTTAACGCTTAAAAACAATCTACTCAAAACCAAGTTGTTTCATGTTAAAGTAGCATCTTTAACATGGGGAAGAAAATGCGTAGTATCTTTGGATTCTGATTTATTATACAGAAGGCTGGTGTTTTTTTTTAAACAAAAAAGGTTTCTCCCTCTTTCTCCCCTCCCCCCCAACCATTCTTAGTCTCTTTTGATCATTGATCTGGGTGACCCCATGCTCAGGGTTTTTTTCTTCATTTGACATGGACAGATTTTTGAAGTATAGCTCTCCTTTGGGAACCTCAGGCAGTTCCACTTGACTAACCTGTGATCTAATGAGCAGTAATGCGGGGTTACAGTGACCATTTTGTTTGCTTTGAGGGAGGATGGCTAGACAGAGAGTGGGAGAGAGGCGGTGTCGGTGGAGAAAAGTGATGCAGGGTGATCGAACAGTGTGAAAAAGACTTGTTAGCCCACATTAGTGTGCCTGATTTACTTCACAACAGGTCAGGAAAGGCCAAAGGCAGGATTGTCATTAAATTGCAAAGTTGAAAACCCCAGTATTGAAAAGCATTCAGATTTCTGAAAGTTGTAAATTAGAAAGTTTGTGTGATTCATGTTGAATTTGCCAAGAAGATATACAGCAGTACCAGCTTCTTTAAAACTTGAAAGGTGTATTATAAAATCATGCTATAAATATAAAAAGAAAAACAGCTTTTTAAAGTACTTTCATGGTTGACTGTTTTACAATGAACCTGGGTGTGATAGAAAGGCCAAACACTAACAAGGTCGTTGCACTTTCTTTATGAGCTCTGTGGACCCCTTAATTATGTGCCCGTGCTTCTTATTTTGTGATCTGTAGGGTGTGTGCAGGGGTGTGTGTGTTCGTGTGTATAATATATAAATTATATATTAAAAACTCCTAGGACAAGCAAACCTGTTGAGGTATACTGCTTAAATCTACTTTTTTTTTTTTATTACGGCCCTTGAGAAAACATCGAATACCAATCTCAATGCTATTGGTTTCTAAATAAATACTAACAAATGTTAAAAGATTAACAGAACACACATTGTTTGAATGTTTTATTGCTGACGTATCGTTACTCATGAAAAGTGAATGTTGCATCATGCCACTTCAGTGTGCCTGACAGTGAACTCTGACAGATCTCCTTCTATAATGCAGGCTAATAAACACCATCATATTTTTTTATTAGTACTCACAACTCCTTTTGCTGACTGCTTCTTAGATATAAAAGGGAAACTTGGAGCTAATTTATCTGGCCTTGCTTATACTCCTTCATTCCTTTTGATTTTCAATTTTTTTTTGGTTTTTTTTTTGTTTTGTTTTGTTTTGAATTGGAAGTTAATTGGTGGTGGTTTGAGCTGCTTTGGTTTGAGGAGTAGAACTATCGTGTGTAATATCCTTTTAATCAGTTGCAGTGATAGCCTTCAACTCATAGCAAACGCTGTCATTGCTATTTCTGACCCAGCTGGCGTTAGTAAAAATTGCAGTGCAGCCTTTAAGCTATATTATTGTTGTGCATTGAAGCATTAGGTAATAAAACAAATGGGTGGTCTTAGGAGTAAGGTACTTTTTTGTATCTGCTAGTAGAAGTTTCACTAATTGATTCTTACTCCTGCTTGCTCTCAAAAACCAGTCTGACATATGGTTGTATTAACTTCTAGACTTTACTGTAAGGAACAAGATACCCTGGCTTGCTGTTTTGATCTCTTTTTGTTATGTTTTTAGTAAATATGCAAAATGAAATTCTTGGGATAGGTGATGCTAATCAAGAGAATTATTAGTATCTGATTTTAGGAGCTCTACCTGCTCCTTTTATTCACTCAAATGGTTCCATTGACATCTAATTAGACTATTCACATGAGTAAGAGGAGCAGAAAATGAATGTTGAACAGTGGAGTTTGCCAGGCTAATTACGGAAAATTTGCTTTCAATTACTCTTGGTATTCAGTTATTAAATTTAGTAAAATATGCCAGATTATTTTCACTTTTATCTTTATAATTTTTGTTAGTAATGCCATCAGTTTGCAATGTATTTTAGAGTTATGGTCCTAGCCTTGAAGAACTTACAACTTAAATTACAGCTGCACCTTAGTTCCATTGTACTGTGTTTCCATGCACATTTTTTTAATTATCTTCACTTCTTTTTGCTGGTGGTTTCAAGGCATTCAGTTCATCAGTGATTTGTTTATGAACTAACGGGAAAATCCTTATCGTGTTAAACGTCAAAATACAAATCTAGGTATATCTTTGCAATGTATTGTGCTCCTCTTTTCATTTTCACCTCTTTTTCAGAACTTGGTTATAGTTTGAATACGTGTATAAGATTAATACAATATTGAATAATTGAAATAGCTTTGTAATTATTAGAAACTAGACTCCAACAATCTTATTCTGAAATTCTTAATTTCCAAGGACCATCCTAGCTGATCTTTAGAATTTCAGTATTTGCTGTAACTTTGACTATGGTGGTGAAATTACATACTAGAAAATTCTGCATTTGACTAGCTTTCTGTGTAGCTGTAGGTCATAGTAATTAATGGAAACTTATTAGGGCATACAATGAAGGCATAATGTTTAACAAATTGGAATACTGAAACAAAACACACTTCAGCTTTACCACAACACTCTTTCCATTGGCCTTCCAGCCTCCTAAAGAACACTGTGCAGTATACTTGCATTATGCTTATTAACTCTTCTATTTGATTGAATTATTCAGTCTGAATTAAGTCATCTGCTCCAGGCTTTGTGCTACTGGGCATTTGGTCAATCAGAAGAGAATTATGACACTTCATCACACTAATTTTTTGGGTGTGTTTAAGGACCCATGTATACAGAGTGATGTTTCAAAATTGGCTTAAATGCCCAAATGACTGACTGAATGAATGTACTGATATTACCAAACCATGTACACTGTATGTATCTGAAAGGACAGATGTTATTACTTACCACACTTAAAGAATTTGACTTATTTTCATATGATTGGGTTGGTTTTATTAGACATGAATGACTTGTCAGCCTGTCTTCTGGAAATTGTTTTTAAAGATATTTGCTTTATATTGTAATTTGTAAAACATTTTTATATGAACAGTTAAGGACTGTTTCAATGTTATACATATTACTTCTTCATACAGATACTGCTGTTCAGGTTGAGTGCTGTTAATAAAGGGTTATCGTGTTTGGGCTTCAGAAAAATTATGCTTTTTTCCATGCTTTCTTTTAGAAAGTCTTTCTTTTAAAACAAAGTTGTATTACTTTCATACAGAGATGCGTTGAAATTCAGGACATATTCGTTTGAGTGTAATGCTGATGTATATCTTGATTTGGAGATAACTGGATGCAGAATAAGGTGCAGTGATGAAAAGTGGCAGTAGTATAAGCTGTCAGATGTGATGTTTGGAATATAGGTGGTACTAATAATAAGATAAGTGGGTAATGCTGCCTTTCCTAAATCAAGGCAAATGCCTCTTTGCACATGCCGGAGTCATGTTTTCTGAATATAGCCATATTGGTTATGGTAGACACAAACAGAAATGGAGTCATTTTTACATATGAAAATTTTCTAAACCAGGAGCACTGTATCTAATATGTTTGTATAAACAATATAGTTATTGATAAACCAATAGTGTCTGCTGATGATCTGGATTACAGTGAATGTGAAATGTATCTACTTCTATAATACTTCTGTAAATTTACTTGTTCAGTTCTTCTTTTTGAAATTGTTCTGTTGTCCAGTATGCCTATCTTGCTTGCCTGTGTGGGTGAATTAGATAATGTTTGTTAGTTTGATGGTTATTGGGGTATTTAATGTACTGGTTAAAGTACCACATGTGATAGGAATGTGTAGGTCCCATGGATCTTGAAAGGTGTGTTGTGGGAGGTATTGATCATTGTAAAAATGAATATGTATCTGCAGGTTTTGCATTTGTTGTTATGGCAGGGTCTGGTGCTGCTTTGAGTTGGTGGATCCTGGTCTGTGGGGAGCTTGCTTCTGATGATGAGTGTGGAGAGGTTGGGGAGGGGGTTCCAGATCATCACTACCGTCTTGAATGAACTCATACAGAAAAATAAGACAAAAAATTTCACTTGGAAATGAACACTTTTCAGAAATGATCGCTCCATATGTGACTTCTCAGTCCTTGTCTTCAAAGGAAACAAGCACAACACATTCAAAAGGTGAGTTATGGAACTGAAATTCATAGCCATTGGACACTAAAAATCATTGTCTTAATAAAGACATTGAATTTCTGGCTTATTACAACAATCTGTCACCCCTCCTTTGTCTATGGACAGGTCTACACTAGAAATGCTACATCGGCACAGCTGTGCCACTGTAGTGCATTGGGTGAAGATGCTCTATGCCGATGGAGAGCTTTCTCTTGTCAGCATAATAACTTCTGTCTCTCACAGGGATGGAGTAATGTCGGCGGGAGAGCATTTCCTGCTTACATAGAGCCGGTGCAGACAGCGCTTAGGTTGTTGCAACTCGCATTGCTCAGGGGCATGTTTTTTTCACACCCCTGAGCAGAGTAAGTTAGATCGACTTAAACGGTAATGTAGGCTTGCCCTATGGCTGCAGAGGTTTTAACAGGCCACTTCACCTTGAATGGGCTCTTACAATGTGTGTTAACTACTTAGCTGAACAAACGGTTCCACTTTGTATTTAGCTGTGACACGGAGTACCTTTCCCAGACCTGAAGAGGAGCTCTGTATAGCTCAAAATCATCTCACTTTCATCAACAGAAGTGGTCCAGTGAAAGATATTACCTCACCCACCTCGTCTTGGTAATGACCTGAAACCAACGACAAGAACACTGCAAACAATAGTTTGTAGAGTAGTTGAAGATGAAATGTGTGACACAAATACTAAGTATTATTTTTTTGTTTTATGATAGTACTGAGACTGAGGCCCCATTGTGTGAGGAGATGCACAAATGCACACTGAGGGTTTGTCTTCATTGCCATTAGACATCTGCGACAGAGGCTTGGGCTAGGGGGCCTTTAGCAGGGTCCTAGAGCCTGGGCTTCAGCCCGAGCCTAAATGTCTACATGGCAATTAAACTTCCCCTTAGCATGAGCCTGAGTCAGCTGGCACAGGACAGCTGTGGGTTTTTAATCGCAATATAGACATACTGTAAAAGACAGTCCCCAAGACGGTGCTGCAGAACTCTAAACAGTCTAAACTAAGAGAGGGATGGGAAACAGAGGCACAGAGTGGTGCCGTGACTTGCCTAAGGTCATGCAGCAGACCAATAGCAGAACTGAGACTAGAACTCTAGTCCCTTGAGAAAAAAATGTCTCAGAATAGTTATATACTTCTCTGGAAAAGTGAAGACTCATCCTTGTTTTTATTACTCTGTTCCCCTCTCTGCTCAGTTGTCCTACCTTCAGTGTTCATAACAGTGCAATTTTATTATCAAAACGCTGCATAAAAAATAACAAACCAGTTGTGACTAAGACAAAAGCAAGGCAATTTCAAATTCAACCTTTCTTTTGCTTGCTTTGTTGAGGCAATTGACGTTTTTCTTAGTCCTGGGGATGCATTAAGTCTATTTTTCAGTATGTTTTTGTGGGTTTTTTTGTACTGGAATCTTTAGAGGTTTTTTATATATATTCTGTGTAAACAGAATGTCATTTCATGTTAGCTTATGGAGAGAATTACTTGGGGAATTAGGTAACGGGGCAGTGTTTTTGTAGATTCCAATACGGGCACTGGAAGATCCAGCTGTTTCACTGCTGTATCGTCTGTCTGTATTAGGTGTTTATATGGCCCCCATTACTGTAGTATTTGAGTGTCTCATAATGTTTTCTAGCCATCAGAGGAGTGAAGTTCTGGAACAGCCTTCCAAGGGGAGCAGTGGGGGCAAAAAACCTAACTGGCTTCAAGATTGAGCTTGATAAGTTTGATGGAGATGATATGATCAGACTGCTTACAATGGCATGTAGCCGATCTGCAACTGCTAGCAGCAAATATTTCCAACAGCCTTGATGGGACACTAAATGAAGAGGACTTTGAATTACTACAGAGAATTCTTTCTTAGGTGTTTGACTGGTGGGTGTCTGGCTCAGGGTCTAACTGATCACCATATTTGGGGTTGGGAAGGAATTTTTACCCTGGGTCAGATTGGCAGAGACCCTGGGGGGTTTGCCTTCCTCTGCAGCATGGGGCATGTGTTATGTGCCATTTTAAACTAGTGTAGATGGTGGATTCTTTGTAACTTGAAGTCCTCAAATCAATATTTAAAGACTTCAGTAACTCAGCCAGAGGTTTTGGGTCTATTACAGGAGTGGGTGGGTGATGTTCTGTGGCCTGCAATGTGCTGGAGGTCAGACTAGATGATCATGATGGTCCCTTCTGGCCTTAAAGTCTATGGCCTTGGCTACACTTACCAGCTAGTTCGACGGCTGGAAATCGAAGTTCTGGGTTCGACTTATCGCGTCTAGTCTGGACGCGATAAGTCGAACCCGGAAGTGCTTGCCGTCGACTGCGGTACTCCAGCTCGGCGAGAGGAGTACCGCGGAGTCGACGGGGGAGCCTGCCTGCCGCGTGTGGACCAAGGTAAGTTCGAACTAAGGTACTTCGACTTCAGCTACGTTATTCACGTAGCTGAAGTTGCGTACCTTAGTTCGAATTGGGGGGGGTAGTGTAGACCAAGCCTAAGAGTCTAATCTTAATGTATTTATCCTTACAACTCCCTGTGATGTAAGGAAGTCTTCTTATCCCCATTTTACATATAGGGAATTGAGGCACACAGAAACTAGGGGACAGATTGAAATCAATGGGGGTTAAGTTCCTAAATACCTTTTAAAAATCTGGGCCTAAGAGATTTGCCTACGATCTCAAGGCAGACTGTTTTAGAGCAGAGAATTGAACTCTGGGATCCCAAATTCCAGGGTAGTGCCCTAACCATTGGACAGTCTTTTATTTTTACTGTGTTTCCAGGTACAACCATTTCATTTAATATCACAGTGCTTTTGAATTGACTGGAACTTGACAAATGGTCTTCAAAGCACCATGGCATGGATTATGGAGGTACTTGTAAGCATATCACTGCATTGACAATACTGTCAATCATCTTTCTGTTTTTTTATGTTGGAAAAATTCAATTTTTAAATGAATTTATTTTAGCCAGTGGGTAAAAACCGTTATATTTGGAGTATGTTTATATTCAGCCTAATTTAAAATTAGAGCTGGCTGAACACACCCAAAATTTTTGAGGAATATACATTATTCAAATAACATATTCATCAGATAATTCAATATGTAATATTCTGCCACCTATGCAACTGGTCAAATGCTGCAAAAACTATCAAGTGAATTGGTCAATGAATCATAATATTTGTTAAATATTTTCCACTGGTTGTACTGAAAAGACAACTTGATTTAAATACCTTGACAGTCCATTTAATCCATGTAATTGTTGTCTAGTATTAACTATATGCAGATGTAATATTCCCATGCAATGGATTTTTGAGTATGTGAAATGTCAATACATAAGTGTTAAATTTACAGAGTTAATTATTGTCATTGGTCCCTCTGCAACCTCCTTGAGTTTAAGTGGTCCATAATTCTCAAGATTATTTTAATTTGAAACATCTGTTTTTATAGAAGTATTGCTTGTTACGCTGTTCTTTTATATTCTTGATATATATTATATTATGTTCATTTTCCAAGTTGGGTTTATACATGTGAAAAATATATAGTATACTTCTTGTTCAGACGTTGATCTATTAGCATTTATATAGTACTGACTGGCTTACGAAGTTTCTTTAAGGTTTCATTAATAGGCAAAAAGTGATTACACTAGTCTGCATAGTGGCATCGTTTGCATATTTGTGTTGCTGCAGAATGGGGAATTTCACAGATTGTTTTTTAGTGTTTAGTGCAGAAGTTGTACTGTCTAGTCTGTTAAGTGGACTCAAAAGGAAAGCTTTAAACATGAATCAAAGTTTTCCAATGCCCACAAGTAGGGATCCTAATTGCTTGTTATCCTCTCAGTACAGAATTGTGAGAGTCTTTAGGAGTCAAGTTTAAATGAGATTTGTTAGACTTGGTATAAAGTACTGTTGCTGAAAAGTATGGCACATATTAAAAGAATTTGCAGCAAGGGCTCCACAAAGTGCTCCGCAAGAAGCCTATGTAGTCTTATAGAAATCCAGGAAAACTCTGCCAGAATTCCTGCTAAACACCACAGGATTCCACAAGTTCAACACTTTTTCAACTGGCTGCACTCTGGACAACTTATCTGCCTGCCCCTTCAATAGAGATGGACGAGAGTAGAACAGTCAGGCTTGGAGCTTCAATCACTGTTGCATCTTAAGAGTTCAGTTAGATGACTACTCTGTAATGCTCAAAAAATTGAAAAATGTTTCCTTCTTTGTGGTTTTTGTTGCTGGGACTGATAAGAAGATTGTGTCATCACTACAACCATTATACCTGTTCTGACAACTCAATTTCTGGCTGATAAAAGGGTGGGGAAAGGAACTATAGTTTCCACTGAACAACCTTCCACTGAAAGAGCCTTCCTGCAGAGGCAGATATGGTAGTCTCTGAGCTGTTAACATCTTTCTCTGCTTTAATGTGGGTTCTAGGAATCTACAAACTCTTGCAGGCCATTTGGTGGAATCATCCACCCTCTGCAAAAGAGAAAAGGTACAAATGTCACAAGTAATCATGGGAAACCCTGCTCAGTTTTCAGTCCTTAAGCTTTAGAGGGTAACATAGTAGCATTCCATATGTAAACTTTCAATATCACCTTAAATATAATATAATCTATGCCAATCATGAAATAACATCAAACACCAGAAGCTTTCAAAGAACCCAGAGTTGCCTGTACTTTATATTTATTGAGGCAAACAGGCCCTAGGAACCAGAACGTTTATAATACTATGGGGCTTTGTCAGGGCATATCAACTTTTCTGTATTTCAGGGTGGCAGGAAATTGAATCATTTAATTTTCACATTATACCTAAATGTTTGTCCTTCAGTCTTTTAGGAAGTCATCTCTGAGATTGTGGTGTGCTCCTCCATCTAGAAGAGGAGGTGTCTCTTCATGTGAGACACTAATTCTGACTCATCTTTGTAGTCCTTTTATCTTAAATAGAGGGGGGGTGCATTGAGAGCAAAAAAAGCTAAACTTTGTTAAAGGAATTCTAATTTTGTATCTTTTTTTCTTTCTTGAAATGATGAATATAGACAGATTGAGTATTCCAGGGACATACTAAACCTTTACATGATGAGAGAAGTGCTAAAAGCAGAAACTAACAAGGCTGTACTTTCATATTGGCCCCCAAAAGGGCAGTCCATATGTTGGTTGTGATACGAAATTGTCAAAATTCAATGATGTTTGTCAAAGGCCCACAGACTCACCTGTGATGGTGTTCCACAAAACTCTGTTTCAAATACCTATGGCCCAAAGAAAGATAGATTTAAGAACAATTGTAATTTGTTTTAAGAAAATCAAAGTGCTTTTGGTAAAGATGCATCATACAGTGACTAATTTCTTTAAATACAAAATAAAGGGTTACCTTAGGAGCTGAGAGCTGACATAGTATTGAAACCTCTAGCAAAGCTGCTCTTCAAAATCCTGAAGTTTTAGAAAATAAAACCCAGTGTAGAAACCTGCTTTTCTGTTGAAATTCTTTTTGGACCCTGAAAATGAATTTATAATCCATCCAGGATTTTGAAGGGCATCTCTGCTAAAGCTTTCAATACCATGTCAGCTCTTAAAGTAGCCTTTATTTTTGTCCTTAAATAAAACTATGAAGAGCACATTAGAGACACATGGTTAAACATTCAAATCTGGAGATGCCAAATGTAGCCAAAATATTTTTGTCCATTTTCTCCCCCCTCCCTCCCCCCACCTCCAAAATTTTAATCTTGTCACGGTGATCCATGCGCTTGTCACCATAAGGCATTGAGGCTGTTCCTTAATACCACTTGTAAACTTCAAATATTGCAGAATATGAGAAACTATGGAAGGTGTGTTTCCTGAAGGGAGCATGTTATGCCCAAGCTTCTTGATTTGTACTTCTATTTGTATTTTCTAGATGAATGAATTAACCTTTTTTAGCTGTATCTAAAAGTATCTTATTTTTGGTTGACACCTTAGTGTATTAAGTCTGAAATCTATTTAAATTATGTTTAGTGTATAAGAAACTGCATGTGTATACTGCTGTACAAAAAGTCTTTTTTTTTTAACGGCTTGACTACCAAATGCTGAAAATTCCCCAATATAGGCAAATTTTAGTTTTTGGCCCAAAATTTGACTTAATTTAAAATGCTACTTAGTCTAAGGAGATTTTTTTCTTGATCATAGCTCATCAATCTGTCACTGACTAATAGAAAAAAACACCTTTTGTAGACCAACATAATGTTTTTTGTCACTATGAATGTTAATTTATAGTCTCAGTTTCTTCATTCAGCAATTGATAAAATTTGCAGGAAAGGAGGTGAGGTCAAGTTTCTGGGAGAGTTAAATTAAGACCTAAAACTAATGGTGTCGCTACAAATACACTGTAGCTGAAGCACAGATCTGAACCAGGTTCTTTCCTTGCATTTGCTAGAGACTTCCTTTTCAACCATGGAGAAGTCACTTGATTTCTGTGCTTCAGTCTACCCAGGTGTAAAACAGTGATAATAGCTCACAGTTCTATTGAGACTTTAATCTTTTAAAGACTTAGACCAAGTAAGCCAAGAAGAGACGTATTGGTTTGTGTGCCAGAAAAATCTTCAGAGATTCTAGTAGAGAAATTAAATTTATAAACCTCTAACAGGGTATTATAAATAATGGCTCAAAAACCTCACAAAACTTAAAATAGAGTACATTTCCCCTTAAACAAGAGTAATGTTACTTTTCACTCTAATCGCGTCAGAAATTTAGACGCATAGTGTGATCAGATCAACATAGACCAAACAAGCAGTATAGCTTTATGCTTGTTAACTATATTTCTTTGGGTACTTGTGAGAAGGAAGAATACTTGCTTAGTCCCATATGTGTGTCGTATAAGAATGCACAAGAGATTCACTAATGGATTTAGAAGACTGCCTTTTGAATGTTTTCAAAGAAAGAAATCACAATAGAGGTCCCCCTCTGCTGGTAGAGAGTTTAATGTTCAAGTCATTACAACATACCTGGACATTAATCTAAAGTGGATTGAATCATAACATATTTATGCAATAAAACAAGCTACTGTTGCATGATATAAACTATTAGGAATTTACTGTAAATCAGTTTTAAGTGAAATAACCTGATTTCTAGAGTCAGGTTCCTTGTGTATTCATTCTAAATCTGAAACATTAGTAATTCGCGTTGAGCCTCAGTAAAAACATTTAATACGGGTATATAACATTTTTCCTGGAAAAGTAATCATTTTTCCAAGGTGTAACATAATTGTACCTGATCTGGAACGCTATTATGCAATTTTTTGTTTTTACCCATTTCATTTCTGTTTGGGGATTTTGTGCTTGCCATTTGTACTTAGTTCTTTTCAATGACTGACCTCAGAAGAATTTAACAATCTACTAGGATATGTTTGTACATGTGTCTGGCAAGAAAATTTGTCAAATGTTTCCTTACAGCTCTGCACTACATCGGATGGTTTTCAGAATTTCCGCATATGCACTTTTTCTTCCAAAAGAAAATAACCTTGTTTTGTGGGGTTGAACCAACTGTGGGCTTACTTAAAGAAACAAAGTTGTTAAAATAAAACTCAAAACATCCGTGACAGTCCTGCAATATAATAGAAGGGATATGAAATTAAGAGAAGCTTGAATAAATGAATGCAAGTGAATTGGCACGGTTCATTTAAGGTCTGGGGGACAAGCTTTACCAGTAGACTGACTTTACCGTATTGATTACTTAATGCCATTTTACAAGCTAGTAGTTTATTTCCTCTTATGATGTGATTGTTAAACATAACATTCAGTAGTTTGAGTACCATTCTACTTGTCTACCATCATGTCATATCCATATCAGTAACTCCTCGTAATGGTTCACATAGCAATGTCATGGGATAGCCATTAAAATCTTGAAGAAGAAATAAATGTAATAAGCCCTCAGCATTTCATAGCCTGTTGGCTAAAGGATTAGCAACTAGATCACACTGCTCTTAGCAGACTGTGGTTTGATTTTTCTGGGGCCACTTCTTGGATTAGTAATCAATGGGAAGCATTGACAGTGTTTTGCTACTGGAAAGCTTATATCAGTTTCTGTACAGCTACTTTGTGCACTATTGCTGAAGAGTAAGATATGAAGAAAAGGGCTCTCGGAAGATTGGAAGTAAACTTAATGATCAGAAATTCACAAAGTGGTAGAAAAGGGTGAGCTTTAAGGTGAAATGGGGAAGAGACCTTTGTTTGAGTGAACCTCTAGAGGACTCCCACATAAAGTACTACAAATGTTGTGAATTCTCTTCCCCTGACAGCCACAGTATATTGCTTTCACATTTCCCAGAAATGTGATTGTGCATCAAGAAGGGAAAACATCCTGCCTTTCCCTGATTGGACTCCTCAACTTGTCTTTGGTTTCTATTCTCCTTTCATGTTTTTCTTTCTGATTTTTTTTTTTTTTATTTTTATTTTTCTGTTCTGTTTGGGATCCCTTTTTTATTTTTCTGTACCCTAAGTTGTTTGTTCTGTTTCTGGTACGTCTTTTGCTATCAGTCTTTGACATATGTCCATAATTTCATTTCAGCTCTTTTTAATTTTTTTCATTGGTTAGTCATGCAATTAATGTTGTAAGACCTCTGTTTGTTTTTGTCTGATTCTTTTCCTTTCAAGGGAGTGGTGTTTTATGAATGAAAAATAAGTGCAGATTTTCATATGATGATATGTCGATGGCTAGAAAACCAGCTCCCTGCTCTTTTTTTCTGACTTTATTTTTAGTTAAATTAGTTAGCTTTGCATAACTTAGTAATGCAAAACTCATATCCATGAGCTAAAAGTTTGATTGTTGAGGCCTCTTACCTATATTGATTTTGCACTGGACATTAAATGCTCTGGATAAACATTGTATTTTGGACTATCTTTGTTAGCAAGAAAATTCCTTCAACAAGGAATTATGAGAGAGTTATTGAGGGGGAAAAAAATGAATGAGCCCGGTCCTCACCATATGTAAATCAGTGTAGTTAATGGAGCTATGCCCATTTACACTAGTTGATCTGTCCCGAATAACTTTAGCCTAAAGTCCAAAGCTGTCCTATTGAGGTTTATGGAGAGGAGAGGAAAAAAAGGTGCCTCACCTTTAACAATTGACTACTCTCTGTAGATCACGCCAAGGATTTTGGTGGTATGAACTTTTGCAGCGTTTAATTTTGAAGTACAAAGGCTGGAGTAATAAGGAATAAATACTACGATCTATTTCACGTAATTAGATTCATATACATAGCAAATATTAAAAATCGACATTAAAAACGTAGGTAAATCAGAACGTGATATGGTTCATGCAATTGTATACTAACATGGTACAGTGAGTGAGTTATTATAAATGTGTTACAAAAAACTTCGTTAAGAGAAAGCTATTTTGGTTGTAATATTAAGCATTTGAATGTTGGGAAATGTCAGATTCCCTGTGCAAATTTAATTCTACTCCTTTAACCATCAATCCAATGTGAATATGACAGTGGTCCTGTGGAAAAAATAGTGTGTGATCATGTAATTGAAGATATGTATCATAATGTATATGCACAAAGAGGCAAATAAAAAATAAAAAACAAGTCGCAAGGCAACTGTAAATCTGTCATTTCTTAACTTTTAAGTTTTGGCTTTTCCAATCTAATTAACTTACAAAATTACATACTTTTAAAATAGTTTATTTTGTGTGCTTTTTAAAAGGAAAAAGGTGAAAATAAATTCTGTTGTATGAAACTAGAGCAACCGCCACATCATGCAGCAGTGTTGTATCCTGAGCCTTCAATACTGTGCATATACAGGGTTGACTACATTAGCTTTTAGCTCAGAGAGGGGATGGACTGCTGGTATGTGCCCTATCCAGTGGGTGTGGTCAGGGGAACCAGCTGTCCTCCTCACCCTGGGAAATTATGGACTTCATTTGAAGGCCCTGAGCAGAGATATGGGATACTGAGGCCATGTGTTGGGTCAGGGCTATGGCGTCAGCACAGCCTAGCTTGGTTCTCTCCAAGCTCTTGTCCCTACAGGTTCACCATCAGCTCCCAGCATTCCCAGTACAGGGATATGCTGCCGTCACTGATTTAGCCTGGGCATTTGCCTTGCTCTTTAGAATGTTCATTTTCAGCTATTATTTTGACATTTTGCCTAAATTTTCTTGAAGAACGCCAGCCACAACAGCTATATGGCAATTTGGAATTTCGTGGGATAAAGAAAAGGCACTTTTCTGGCCTCAGGGTTTGTCTGCTGCCGATAATGGAACTCTTTGAGCGTCTCAAAAAAGGTTTGGAAAAAAAGGAAAGTGTTGGGCAGCCTTAATATAGGGGTTTCTATAAACTTGCATATAATTAGTTGTCTACAGGACTAGTTTGAATGGTTCAAAAAGTGTAAAGGCTTTTAACCACAGAGATGTTTTAGCATGTATTCTTCTGAATGATTTGTTTGTATAGATTGCTCTGGAGGGATTTTTGGCTATTGCTCATTGCCACTATGAGAAAAACAGCTCTGACTTTTTTTAATGTAACTATTGGTCCCTAAAGGAAGTGTTAGCTCATACCACTTTCATTTATAAAGACTTTCTCTTACGTTATCTGTCTGTCCATGTTGGTCTTAAATGATGACTTTTAGCTTATGGGTATGAGTAAGTCATTAAGAGTTTTGTATTACTAAGTTATGCAAAGTTAACGGTCATTTAACTAAAAATAAAGTCAGAAAAAAAGAGCAGGCAGCTGGTTTTCTACCCATTGACACAACATTATCGTATGAAAATCTGTGCATATTTTTCATTCATAAAACACCACTCACTTGAAAGGAAAAGAATCTGACAAAAACAAACATTAAATTAAACTCATTGCATTAATATTCAGTTTTCAGTTTTGTACTTAAATTTCAAGATAAATTACATACTGTAGATTTACTGAGCAGTCTTAGAACTATATTTTATGGTAACTTATGAATATTTTATATGCTATTTTTTAAATTGTGTGGTTTTAAATTTAGAGGGTTACTATTTTTTGACAGAAAAAGTAAGGTGGAGTTAAACTCTCTACTTTTTTTTAGGGGCTCTCCTTTCATTAACTGTCAGTAAATGACTGAAGAATTTACAAAAGAAAAGGGAGACAAATATGTATAGAATGAAGAGAATAAGGAATAAAATGTCTTCCCTTATCTAAAGGGCATTAGTTTGGCAGAGAGACAGTGGAATTGTCCCGGTAAGAAGTTATTGAGAGCAGTGACGTGAAACTAGATAAAGGAAAGGATTGTTAAACATTTGGCTGGAGAGGGAAATTTAGCAGTAAAACCTATTAAAATATTAAAGTAGCCTTCAAATTCAGTTTTGCAAGTTCCAGCTAAAGAGACATTCAAAGATCGTACTTACAAAGACTTCACTGCCAATCTTGCATATGGCAGAGACTGCAGTAGATGCAAAGTCTTAACTACCTCAGTACCTTAAAAAATAAATAAATAAATAACCGAATATAGTGCTTATAAAAGTTACCAGAGTAGGAGTTCAGGAGACTGAAACCTATGGATAAATGCATGAATAGCTACAGTCTAGGTAGTGATAATGCAGACTTCCATGCTGTACTGTCAACATGTTGTAAATTTGGTTGAACCATCCTATGTGGCTGAGGAGGGACTACATTGTCTATGCCAATCTTTGGTCTGTGTGATAAGACTGCAAATACCATCTGAGTTAGGACTTGGATTAAATCCACCAACTTGTTTGAGGAAACAGCCATCATGGGGCAACTGCCTAATGCCATAAGTTTCATCTACCACTAATATTGGTTACTTTGATTTTGCCCATGAGTATCAGACATGGGAAGAAGACATATTTCCTATGTCAAATTATGTATAAAAGTAGACATTTGCTACTACGAGTTAGATTATGGTGGTAAGTTTTCTCTGGTAATTTCTTTGATTCTGATTTATTCACTCTTTTCACCTAAATTTTGAGGTTGGCTCTGTTAAAATGTTGATCACACATCATTTTTTATGCTAGATTTTTAATGTACCATACTAATGAACAGTACAGTTGACTTCAAATTACGAATATTCTACTATATGTGTGAGAAGGTCACAATTCTTTCTGTTTATACAGCCTTTGGCTATTTGAGCAATGCATTTTGTCACCTGTTTGCTGCCTTATGCAGAGTTGGAAAGTTTATGAAGAAATAGAAAATATGACTGAATCCTTGACGTTTTTTAAATAAATGTACATCTTGTTAGTGACAGATTGGTAATCTTGGCTTTAGACACTTAGCTGTGTTTTTTGCCAGAAGTAATCCAGATGTGCATAATTTATCTGGCTGCCGTGTGTGCACTGACATGTCTTTCTGTAATCAACTGTTCAGTATTGTTAAACAGTTAAATGTGCTTTATCAACAAACTTTCTGAATCACGCTAATTCTATAAGTTACTTAAAATAGTTAAACTTTTTTAATTGCAGAAAGTATCTTCATTCTGAGTGGTGACTTAGTCATGAATATTTAGAAGAATCACTGGCAAACAGCAGTACAACTTCTAAACAGCAATTGAAGTTTTGTTATTCAGATAAACAGAATACATGTTTTACATAATCTCATTATGATGGAATAGATGTGTCATAACAGCGTAAAGGAAATTGCTAACAGATAATAGCATTAATTAATATGGAATTTGTTGGACAAGATTGATTTTTGAGAATAGAAATGAGTTTAATTTGGTAAGTAGTAACCAAACATGTCTTTGTAGTCAGTGTAGAAAGTCCTGTAAAAGGACACTCATCATTTTAAATATATAAAAATAGTAATGGAAAGAATTACATTATTAGTTTAGTGTCTGTTTTACATCTTGTTCCTGCTGTTCTGCAGTCTTCACAACCTTATTGATTGACTTAATATTGCTGCATGAACTGAGCTGAAACTTCCCAGGCAAGGAAGGCATTTACTAGCCAGAAGTTTTTTCAAAACAAGAGTTTAAAAAAAAAACACATTGAAGTGTTTCCTGTTAATACTACTACTGTTGCTGTATTATCAGCCCCTTTTTATGTTGTTCTGGCATTCATTGATCACATTGAGCCAAATCCCAAGTTCATCACCATGGTCTAGACTACAGGAATGTGCTGGTGATCTTGTGGACTGAAATTCACTGAATGTCTATCTGGATTCTAAGTTTTCCCCTCTGGGAAAAGGTTGTCTGGTTTTGTCTGGTGTATACACACAGGTATACATTTATACCTACAATTATAAATATATGTCCTGCTTTACACACATCCACTGCTATACCAGTATGCACGCACTTCCCCCAGCGGTTGCATAACCTGAGGTATGATCAGTAGCAATTCTTTATCATCCTGGGAGGTCCCAGTCATGACCTTTCCAAACTGCCGATCTTTTATATGACTGAAAGATGAGAACATGTTTGCCCCTGTTGATCACACTCCAGTTATTGGAAGCCCTGATGGTGGTGTTTTGTTTTATTATTTGTATTACCATTGTGCTAGGTGCTGTACAAACAGAAAAAAGACTGCCCCTCCCCCCAAACAGTTTATAATATAAGTATATGACAAAAGACAACTGACATAGACAGGCAAGTACAAGAAAACAATAAGTCCATATTGGTTTCAGCATACCAGCAGCCTTACCTGTACAATGACTCTTGTCTGGTCATGCCAGAAGAAGGACAAGAGACACTAGATGTGATTTTAATTAGGCCACAACTTTATTCTTAAATGTCTGGGAGTACCAGGCAGATAGAAGTGTACAGTACAAGTAATTCTATAATCATTTCTATATTTACACCCGGGGGCCTTCCGTGAGCCCTCCCCCAACCTGCTGCTGGGACCTCACCATCCCCCATGCTTTGAATGAGGATTATCGGGGAGAGGGGGGCTATAAGGGAGGAGAGAGTTGGCTCCCTGCCATATCAGTCATAGGCGCTCCACCTCCATTTCCGCACCTTTAAATGGATTGGTAAAGGATTTAATCTGATCACTCCCTATGGAGTACTTATACTGGACATTTGCCAGAAGAAAGTGCCAGTAATTAGCTTAGCTGCCTCCCCCCATATCTGTCTGGGAACCCAGGTATCTAATACTACTTTAATATCGGCCAAAAACATGTTAACTCCCAAGTCTTGACAGAGAGACCTCCTCCACCCTGAATAATTCTGGTGCCCCATATACTATCTCTGGATGTGAAATTACCAACCCATTATGGCCCCCATGAATTTGGCCACCTCCCTATTCACGTACCTCCTAGCATTGTTAACCCAAGGTGGCTTCACAGCTCCCTGCCACACCCTACATTGTCAGACCAGGCAATTTTTACTCCTGGGGAAAGTTCCAGGATCTTCCCCAAGTCCCTCTTAGCTCTGATCATTGTCTACCCTTTTACAAATTCCCAAAGTTTTTTCCATGAGGTGAATCACAATCATATCTGGTGCCCACTCACAGGCACCCATAGTGACAGAAGGGTAAGTGAGTTTATGGTACAAATTAAATATTGGAAATTACCAGTTTTCTGATTGCTAAGTTCATGATGTGAAATGGGAAATATTCAATGGTGTTTGCACTTTACAAAATAACATAGTAATTCTCGGCCTTGCTGTGAAATTTGTTAACAAGACAAGTTTTAATAAAGCCCTGGAAAAATCTTGCTTTCCTTTTTTACCAGAGCCAGTGTCATCACAAAACTCAGTATTGTACGCTGATGAAAAAGAAATAAAATGGGTTCAAGTCAAAAAGTTTGCATCTGATTGAATTACACCAGACTTCGAAGGTGTTCAGATCTGGGGTTCTCTTTCCCTTCTGTCTCCACAAAAAAAGGAAAGAAAGATCTGATCAGACTAATAGTAGTTTTTGCTTGAAAAAACTGCCTTTTTATGGAAAAATCAGAAGTAGAGTTGAAATTATATATTTTCTTTGCTTTTCACGAATCCAGGGTATGTTTTTAGCCTGTTTCCCTGAGAGCTTGTCTGCACAAGAAAATTAATCCAGATTAAGATAGGATGTGAATTTAAATTGGGTTAACTGTTCCTGATTAACTCCATGGTGGATGCTCTGGAATCAGAATACCTTGTTCCAAATTAGCTTAATCCACTAATTTGGAATAAGGTACTACCATTCCAGAATAGGTATGTCCACTCACCGAGTTAGCCAAGAACAGTTAATTAGGAATAGCAATTCAGGAATAGCTCTGTGTAGTCAGGTGTTAACTGTGAAATATTTCTCCCAGCTCTAGTTATATTACCAAGAAAAATAGAAATATAGACACCTCTACACCGATATAACACGACCCGATATAACACAAATTCTGATATAACGCGGTAAAGCAGTGCTCCGTGGGGGCGGGGCTGTGCACTCTGGTGGATCAAAGCAAGTTTGATATAATGCGGTTTCACCTATAACGCGGTAAGATTTTTTGGCTCCCGAAGACAGCGTTATATCGAGGTAGAGGTGTAATTCATGTTGAGCACATTTACCCTAAAATGCTTATTTGGATAGCTTTACAACTTCACCATATGCTTTCATTTTCTAAAAGCCCTAGTCATAGTATGTATCAGGAACGAGATCCTCTGTGGTTACTCATCCCCTGTATATCCACCAGTTGCCACAGAATTATGTGACTAGAATGTAACTAATGCAGTGATGCCTTCCCTCATTTGCAGAGAGCTCAAAATAGCTCTGACAGATGTGAACTGCCCATTCAGCTCAATGAATGATTAATACTAAAACTTAAGGATGTCAGTACAGATGTCAAAATTAACCATTTCACTGCCTATCATTTTAGTAGAAACGTCTCATTTTATTCCCTGACCACTTCTACTGCAGTTAGTCTGTCATTACTGGCATATGTAGCAGATATGAAAAGTGGAAAAAGTGAGTTTACTGCTAATATATATGACACAGGGATTACTATATTGACTGTATTATTAGCAAATCAAATTTTGTACATCTATACATGAGTGCTCTAAAAAGTTGAGCAGTAGAAACTGTATTCTTTTGCTATGGTTCTAATAATTGTCTCGTATTACTGTCAGTAAAGGATTAGTTAATAAATTAGAACTGAGTCCAATAGCCCAGAATGAAATAGCCTCGGTCAACAAAATTGTGCCCTTTAAAAAAAAAAAAAAAAAAAAATTCCCCTTTGTTTACCTTGTTAAAATAGGCAAGACTTGAATATAATATAGATTAAAAGGGTTAGTAATATAAAATGTTAAATGTGACTTGAAAACTTGAAAATGGCTACTTCTCAAGCTTTACTCTTTAGGATTCTAAATGTCTGGTCTAGTGTGGAATGGTAGGTTTGCCAAGACTTGTTGCAAACTTTGCAGAATAATAACTAATGAACCTTGTTCAGAGAGCTTAAAAAGAACATGGTGTACCATATGACAAGTTCTCAAGAGTACTTCTGTCAGGAGCAAAGTGTACTCTGATTAGACCCCTTTTAAATTATTGGCTTATGTGAGAAACTGGAGATATCTAGGGATTTTCCCCTTTCAAACTACAGAAGGCAGATGAATTTATTAAAAACCTTCTTTGGTGTAGATAATTGAGCTGTGAAGGAGACCGGTATATAAACATTATTGTAAGTTTGCAGATACACTCTCATTCATGCCTGTAGGCAAGATAAATTTATCTACTAGTGGAGCCTTTAATCAGATAATCTGTTAGTGAGAGAAGTTTAGATCATGAGGTGAGCAGTTTTTAAACAGACCATACAACATGTGTAGATTTTGCTGGTTCTGCTTTTCGTTATGAGAAAGATGAAACAAAATCAGGTAACCAAAAAGAACATTTTAAGAAATGCCCATTCTTTTATCCACTTTCCTTTCAGTATGGTATGTGTAACTACAGTTACACTATAGTAATATACAGTATTTCTACATGATATACAACCCATAAAATATTGCTCATTAGATTATGGAGGAAAGAACAAATCCAGATGTTTGGAAAATTGTATCCCACAAAGAAATAGAAAAGTGGCAATAGGAGTGAAAGACACATAAAGAACATGGCTTGTAAATCTGACCTTTGAGAAGAAAATTTTCCTTTCTCATGCATAGATTGAGGAAAAGGGGATTAAGTTTATCTCTGGGTCTAAACTGGTCAAATGTTAGAATTAATTTATGGGGGATGGAATGATCTGTGCTCTTGTAATAGAAGGGTTGTCTGATTATAGTGTAGTGACTCATACAGGTATTCAGAAATTGGCACGTCACGCAAAGTATTGTGTGAATTTAGTGCCTGTGAAATAAGACAGTGGAGCCGTGGAGACTGAAATCTTCTATCAACATGCTGGTAAGAAGTACACTTCTCTGAGAAAATGTCTCCATTGTGCTCTATGGCAGCCATCTTTAGACTAGAAAAGACCATTTGAGGCCTGGCCTTTATTCAGAGATTCCCAAGTAGTATATCAATTTTTTTTAAATGATGATGTAGACACCTTTCCACTTGGAACTTAATTAGAGGCACTGATTGTGCATAGATCACCTACAGGAACTTCATTTTATCGAAATATATTTTAGGAAGAGCAAGACACGCATTAAATAGTCCTCTCTTGCAACCCTACCACCACAAAAAACCCCAAATGAGCCTGCTCTGTAGTCCTGCTGACTTTGTGCAGATGAACAAGGGAAATAGGTAAGAGGGAAATAACAGAAATACACAACATGGTTGTTTGACCATTTCTAGACTAAATGCAATCGTGAAGTTTTCAAGTCCATTGAAATAATTGGCAGTTGCATGTTCAGGAAGTATGTAGAATCAGATTTCTTGTATCTTCCAGCACCAACTTCTTTATTGCCTTTTCAGTTTTTCATGTTTGATTTCCCTTAATTTTATTTTTAATGGGAATTCACTCTTTTTCTAAAAGGTGTTTACATGATTTCTAAGGCTTAGCAATAGCAGACTTGCCGGTCTTTTTTTTTGTTTTTTTCACCTAGGGGTTTAAAAAAAAGTGGTGGGGATAAAAGTTGCTATTTCCTGAATCAGATTGGTCTCTGTTTAGCAGTTGTCTAGCTCTTCTGCTACCCTTTTCTTTGAGTGGAGGTAAGAAGCTGACTAGTTGCAGAACTAAGGCCTGGTCTACACTAGGGGCGGGATCAACCTAAGATATGCAACTTCAGCTATGAGAATAGCGTAGCTGAAGTCGACGCATCTTAGTTTGACTTACCTCGCATCCACATAGCGTGGGGTCGATTGCCGCGGCTCCCCTGTCGACTTTGCTTCCTCCTCTCGCCAAGGTGGAGTTCAGCAGTCGACAGGAGAGTGATCAGGGATCGATTTATCGCATCTACACTTCACGCGATAAATCGATCCACAATAGATCAATCGCTACCCGTCAATCCGGCGGGTAGTATAGACATACCCTGAGGCAGGTCATCTGCTTGCTGGCTCATTTGGATAAGTGAAAATGGGGGATAAAGGGTGGTTTGGATTTGGGGATCAGAAAGTTCTGTGGCCAGATAGTCTACAAATTAGAAAGTCCCTGATTAGAATACTTGCAGTACATCATTGTATTTTTTTTCTCTGTGCGATAATTACCTTGGCTAAAAGAATTCATGTTTTGATAGCATTTCTCTAACCTTTGGATTTCCACGTAATTTTGTATGCATGATAGGAGAATGCTATCAGACACAAATATTAGGACCCCTAGTATTATTTCTGACCTTTCTGCTGCTTTTTATTACCCCATACTACTTTCTTTCACCCTTCCTCATATCTTCCTTTTACCATCTTCCCCTCCCCCTTTTTTCCCCCGCTGTACTTTGGTTTTGCTTATTTCCTTATTTGATTTTCTGTTTTCCTTTGCAGAAAGGTAGAGTCAGAATCAGCACCCAAGCAGTACCGTTTTTCAAAGCAAGCTCCAGAGAGAAACTCACTTAGCACTCCCGTTAATTCTCTCCTGTGGGTAAAGCGCTATTCTGCTAGAGTGCTGCTGTGGCTGGTTTTCAGATGCCCAACATGTGTACTTGCTGAGGATGGGCAGTGGATTGTGAGATATAGCTAAAAAGCTCGTCGGACTCTTAAATGTTTTAGGGGAAAAATAATTCAGTTCTTCAGGCTTATAAACTTAAAGCTTCATCACAGCCATTGTGAAAGATAAATGTTCTTACATGTGATTATTAATACTAATGTGTTCATCTTTATTTAGATTTCTCATTTTGGAATATTAGTTATAAAAGGACTAGGCAGAGGAGAAAGCACTATTGAAAGCCACTAAACCTCCTTGACAACACCATTAAAGAGAAATATTCCAGTTTTATAACTAAATAGATGGCATCACAGATACTTCCTTTTGTACTTTAAATTAATAATAAAGGCTTTAAACACCTCTGAGTTTAGCTTTTTTAAAATAAAAAGTGCAAGACACAGAAGTGCAACTGTTTGCAATCCAGCAGAGTTTCAAAGACCTGGAAACTGGGTGCCTCCTATTTCCCCCTTCTATTTATTCTTGGACAGTGAAAGTCCAGGCCCCCTAGCAACTTCTGGCATGTTTTAGTCACATGGCACAGAAGGTCTGCACTGCATTTTTCTGGAGGCAGTCCCTCAAAACCCTACCTCCTCTGTGGACTCAACAAAAGCCTGGAGAGAGATTGGGCCAGTCAGGTAACCCCTTCCTACCAAATGCTAGTACAGGGGTCAGCAACCTTTCAGAAGTGGTGTGCCGAGTCTTCATTTATTCACTCTGATTTAAGGTTTCGTGTGCCAGTATTACATTTTAACATTTTTAGAAGGTCTCTTTCTCTAAGTCTATAATATACAACTAAACTATTGTATGTAAAGTAAATAAGGTTTTTAAAATGTTTAAGAAACTTCATTTAAAATTAAATTAAAATGCAGAGAACCCTGGACCGGTGGTCAGGACCCGGGCAGTGTGAGTGCCACTGAAAATCAGCTCGTGTGCCATAGGTTGCCTACTCCTGTGCTAGAACATCAAGCAGCCCATAGCCATGTGGGGCATGAGCCTTCCCGCAGAACTTCCCAAGTGATGGCGATTTCAAGACTGAAATCGTAGGGAGATGGGGCTAAAACACACCTTCAGAATCTCCTCAGAGCCCATTAATGACGATAAAAGCCTCAGTGAGTTGTTGATGGAGAAAGCAAGCCTTATTTATTTTATATATTTTTAATACAATAGAGCCCAGAAGCCCTAGTTATGGACCAGGACCCATTATGCCACACACTGTATAAACACTGAACAAAAAACAGTCCCTGCCCCTAAGAGTTTACCATTTAAGACAAGAGACCACAGATGGATACAGACAGGTGAGTGCAAGGAAACAATGAGACAATATTGAACAGTTATGTCGGCAGTGGTCTTAGCACACCAGCATCCTAACTGTTAAGTTTTGTCATAGGCATCATAGCAAAGGCAAATTTTTAAGAAGGGTTTTTAAAAATAATAATAAAGTAGCTTTGCTGATGATTACAGGGAGTTCCTCCCAAGCATGAGAGGCAGCTCAGGTGAAAGCATGAAGGTGTTTGTTTGAAAATTAACACATGGGCAGTGGAGGCTGGCACCATGTGACAATGGAGGTGGGAGCTGACCTCTTGATACTGAACGAGAAGATGGGTGGGGTGGGGATAGGCCATGAGGGCCTTGATGGTAAGAAAAAGAAGCTTATGTGTGATATAATAGAGATGGGGGACCCAGTGGAAGGCTGCAAAGAGAGGAGGTAACAGCCAAAGCAAAGGGCTAAGAAAATGATCTTTGCAGCAACATTATGAATGGATGCAAGTGGGGAAGATTGCATATGTCAAGATCTCTAGCACTGTAATATTTTTGTATTTTTCTCTATTCCATTCCGTATTCACTAACATTTAACATTAGTTTGCTGTTTTCATTGCTGCTGAACCTTTGAACAGACATCTTGATTGAACTGTCAGAAATGCTGCTTGGATCTTTTTTGTGAGTTGATAGTTAATTTACAACCCAGTCAGGTGTATGAGTAATTAAAATTATTCCCTTCAGCATGCATAACTTTGCTTTTAGTCCACACTGATTTCAACTGCCATCATATTGCCAATTCATTTAGTCCTTCAGAATAGCCTTGTAGTTTTCCCCACATTGTACTACCCTAAATAATTTGATCTCCGATGCAAAGTTGCCACTCACTGCTCACCCCCTTTTCCAGGCCACTAATAAATACATTAACACATGTAGCTAATGATTTAAATTACAACCTCAACTACATCATTATCAGGATTGTCTTATTAATTTAATGTATTGGTACTACCTTAATCATACTTAACATGATTATATACTTAGCATACATGTTTTTAATTAGTTCGTGGAAAAATAGTTTTCAATTGACTTATACTTGTCTAGTTGAAAATATATTGACTACTTTCAAATCAGTAGTATATTATGGTATGTATACATGCTCTGGCTCATTAAGGAAACAATTTTGTAACATCTTCGGGTTTTTCTGGCATTTGAAAAAGTAATATTTAAATTTTATTAAGGCCTTTGCACGATCGTTGAGATACAAAACACTAATTTGCTGCACTTCAGGGAAGACAAAAATAACAAATAAAAAATATTATATATAAATTGCTCATAAACCAATTATTATTCAGAAGTCTCCCCCCAAAGGGAAGCAAAAAATTGTGTTCAAAATATAAAATGCAATGCCGCTGACACAATATTAAATTTTTTTATGTTGGAGAAGAGATGTAATCTCACTCAAAGATATACTAGATCATTGTATGCATTAGTAAGTAGAAAAGAATGATAGAATTAATTTGAATTTTTTGTCATATAAAATGTACATGATTGTATTGCCATGTATATTCACACAGGGCAGAGTTACAATTGCACATTCAAGTTTAATATTAGCACTTCTTGACTGCTGTGTACTTAACTGATTCTTGATTTTTGGCATTATTCATACTAGGTATATATTTTCTTATTTCACTAGTTATTGATTACTTGTCAACTCACCAGGGACTGATGATCATACTGTATTCAGAAAGAGATGTGCTGTTTCCAAGGTGTTGATATAAAAGGTTCATGACAGAGTTATTTCAACTCTTAGTGTCGTCACTTGAAAAGTAAAACACTTCTGTGGGCTGAGTGCAGGATTTGGTAAAGCATAAGCACAATGGTAACACCCCTGACATCTAGTTAGGCAAGCCAATCTAGCTTCCAAGAGGAAAAGCATTCTGAAAAGTCATTATAGGATCAAAATAACCGAAGTATTAATATTCCAGTTATGTTTTAGTGTTGTCTCCCTATACATTTGTTAATTTCTCAGCTGCAGAAGACTTAAAAATGATTAAATGCTGAGAGCTGCCTTGGATTGCTGTGGATACTTCCTGAAATGAAGTTAGGGAAATCACTTCTCTGAAAGCTCTCCATCCTTACAGCTGGAGTCGTGAAAGTGCACTGTTTGGAGTTCTGATTTTCCCCGGCTTCCTCTGGTGGGACAACTGAAGGTGGAAAACCATTATCAGTATTTTTTAAACTGCTTTTTGCTGGATAATTTGAGCTCAACAGTCATCATTTTATAGTCACAATATAAGCCTGTGTTGAGTTTTCAAATCTTGGTATATAATAACAAGTTGACCAAAGTCTTTAAGGACAGGCATTTAGGGGGGATATTATTAGTGTTATGTTAATCTAGTTCGCTGTCATACAGCATCATTGCAAATACAGGTGTCATGTGATGATGTGATGGGCAGCCTGCGAAAAGCTAATGGACTCTGATCTTGGTTAATTAGTGCAAGTAAATCTTATAATGAAGCTTTGAAGAGAGCATCTGAAGTAGATGGAAGTTGAGGCTTTACTCAGTGTCAGGGTCTTGATGTTAATTATTGAGTCCTGTGACCCAGGAGCAGGAAGGCTCACTGATGAAGTGGTCCTGCAATAGGAACTTTGTCTACTATGGTATTTTTGCAAACACTTTGTACGTGAATTGTATCACCTAACTTCTTTATACCATTGATACACTTCAACACATATACATAATATAAAAATTAATAAAAAAAACCTGATAAGATGGAAGTAATGCTACACCGCCATTTGAACACCGTTTTAATACAATAGTAAATTTTTCTAATACAAAGAACAAATGTGAAAATCCGAGTAGTAACTTTACATTAGTACATTGAGTAAGTAAAGCTGTGTTACTTGATCTTCTGCCACTGAAAATTAGAGATTAGTCTGTGCCACAAAATTCATAGGTGTTTGTATCTGAGATTTTGGGTGATGTCCATCTCTAATATTAAAAATTGTACAGTTGCATTTTAATTTAATTAGCAATTAATTTAAAAATGTGGAATGAGTCAAAAATCTTTGCAAACTGAGGTTTCATCAACTGTGGCACTCTCTTTTTTTTGTATAATTTGCTGCTGCTTAAAGTCTAAAGTGCACGCTTAAAGTTTTAGAAATGTCTACTACTATGTGAAAATCAGGGTTGCCTTAATCTGATAGAATAACTAAGACTCAGTAACCACTGAAAAGTTGACATGTTTTAAAAACTCTGTGCATACCTCTGTTTTTTAATGTCTTATATTAGAAAATTATATGTCAAACTTAACTCAAGTAATGTCAGAAGAATTTGATGAGTAATATTTTCCAGAAATGTAACATAATATGTCTGGGGATACCCTGGGTTTTAGAATATGAACTGGAAAGACGGTAGGTCAACTACATTCTGGAAACACCTGATACACATTGTGTGCTGCCCTTGACCTGGTGATTTGAAACGGAAATTTCTTTTCTTTGTCTAGTTGTGCCTTATTTATCAGGGCTTAATTGGTGCGCGCCAGACTGCAAAAGATTAACCTTGTGGTTCTGAAGTGAAAAATTTTGACAGTGGCATTCTGTTCAGACTCAAGAAGTGTGCTTTCACTAAAAGGGATTGACGTTGTTAAATTAGGGCTGTGCATGTCAGATATTTTAGGTTGATGTAGCTGTAGTTTTTTCACAGATTTAAGGATTTCCTATTTTTGAAAACATTTCAAAGGTGGATGATTATTTCAAAGGTTTTTAGTTTGCTGTAACAACAGTTTTTATTCATTTTTATTTTTGAATTAAATAGTTGCAGATTCTGGGTGGTTTAAAGGTGTTTTCAGACTGATGTCTTGTAATTTAACAAGTTGCATTGCCATTTGGGAATGACCACCAAACTCTTGCTTACAAGGCCAGCAGTGCTACATGTGTTAAGGGATGATGGGCTCCATTTCAAAAGAGAGAAGCAAAGGTAAAGCATTCATAACACCTCCTCGTGGCAGAAAAAGAATTCTGTACACAGAGTAATACTGACTGAGGGGAATAGGGTTAAAATTCTTGATCTTTCTGAATAATTAAAAGCATGTGTTTGGTCACCTTTCTTTTTTGCTTAAGAATTGGAGAAGGTAAGCTATAAAAGCCAAGTATGTATTTAATCAAAAATAATCTTAGTATGCAGAAGTCAATCATTCATTTTATATTTATGGAAGATAGTTTCAGTCTTAAAACTAACCATCTGACATATGCAGAATAAATTTTACCAGGGCATTTTAAAAATTATTTTGTTGGGTATGAAGTAATAATGGGAGGCAATGTGTCTGAAGGTGGAGGGAAATACCATTTAAAACTGATCTGGATAAAATAGAAGCATAAGCAAGTAAGGGAATATATAGTGCCGTGCAGACAGATTTAGTATAAAAAAGGTAGGGAAAGAACAATATGCATTTGTGATCCAGCTATTTTGGATCTCTTCCTTGCTTTCTTAGTTCTGTGCACTGGCTGAGAGCGGAAGCAGTTTGCTACTGTCCTAGCTGGCTTTGATTAAGGCTTTGTATACACTAGCACTTTCATTGTTAAAACTTTTGTCGCTCAGGGGTGTGAAAAAACACCCCCCCCCCACGACAAAATTTTTAATAATGAAAAGCGCTGGTGTAGACAGCGCTTAGTTAGCAGGAGCCACACTCCCGAGGACGAAGGTACTGCCCCTCACTGGAGGTGGTTTTATTTTGTCGCCGGGCGAGCTCTCTCCTGGCAACAAAGAGCGGCTACACTGTGCCCTTTACAATGGCGCGGCTGCCGCCGTGCTGTTGTAAGGTGAACAGTGTAGACATAGCCTAAAGTAGGCTTTTTCTGAAAAACTATTCATGGTTACTGCAGTGGGATAACTTCACTCAGTATCACAGTCAGCCAGTTAATGTGGTGGAAGCTATTGGCTACCCCTTTTGAGCTCTAACTCAGCTCCCTGTTGCTGGTTTAGTTTTGAATTTTTTTCTAACTCCCTAAATCAAGAGGAATTGTTGGAACAAAAAATGGATCTTTTACAAATAATAATTTAAAATACTTCAGACCCATAGTAGCAGTAAGCATTTACAAAGAGCAATCAGGTGCTGTCCAAGGCTTTGTAGCAGAGAGCCCCACGCATGTGAACTTGACTTGCTGGTGCTACAGAGAGAGCAAAGCTAGTGTCTGTGCAGATGCACCAGTTCATGTGTGCTGAACTATGCATGGCTGCAAATACTGTTAATCTTCTCACCAACACCAGGGCTATGGGTGTACTGCTGTTTCCTTTCCCTCCTTAGCTCTTAGTCTGCTAATACCTTGTGAAGGTAACAAACATCAAACATATACACATTATAAATGTTCACCCTACTTTTTTCTCTGCTTTCACTTGCAGTGTTGATTCTGCCCTTATTCCTGTGCTCATTGAAATTCAGATTTTTACCCCATCAATTCTCATGTGTTTATCCAAGCAAGCCTTCTAATTCAGATATTCTACAGTATGCATTCTTGATTTCCAAGATACCTGAGTGTATCCTTTCTAATTAGCATGGGGAAGGGGACATTTTAATGATATTTGGCTGTAGCTTACAAATGATATAAACTAATTTTAAAGATTAGTAAAACATGATAGCTTTTTTAAATATAAAATTTAAGACTATTCTAAGTAATTTCTAAATCAAAAGGGGATGGATATACATAGGCTGTTTGGTTTCTCATTGTAGTAATTTATAGGAACACAGGAAAAGTTAGCAATAAACCCACCTGTGTTTCAAATGAAAACTAGAGTTCTGCTCAAGCTGTGTGACTGGCTTGGCTGAAAAAGGTAATGATACTATGTGAATCCAAATTCTAAATAAACCCATGCAAATAGGCTGGTCTTTGTGTAGATTTATATAAGTAAGAGTTAAATCATTGTTGTAATGTAGTACCAGATAGAAGTAAACAGGCTACGATTTCAGTGCTAGACATTGCCTTAAGGCAGAAGAAATTAGTCATGCAGAGGATATGTAGCTGCTGCTATTTCGGTGTTTGATTTCTTTGTTGTCACATAGTTGAAATCCATCCAGATGAAGAAGGGAGTGTAAACCAACATGGGAAGAAAATTACCTGCCCATGGAGGGTGTAGAGGTGAAGGGCAGCTCTTAAACTGTGGGAATCTTCCAAGGGAAATAGTGGAAGCCTCAAGACGTAAGACTTTTAAAACTAGGGAGGGTAAATCACTAGAAAATGTACTATAGGGAGTAATCCTGCAGTAGCAAGATGAAGTAGAAGACCTAATATGCAACAGAGAGTCCTGTGGCACCTTTAAGACTAACATCTTAAAGGTGCCACAGGACACTCTGTTGCTTTTAACAGATCGAGACTAACACGGCTACCTCTCTAATACTTAAGACCTAATATGACTCTCTTACGCCTCTAACTTTGGTCATGTGGACAGGCATCTCTGGTTTCCTTTGTTCCTGGAAAAACTGGTGTCAAGTTGTTATTGCTGGTCTTTGCTCATCAGTCAAGCTGCCTTCTTTGCTCTGGGGTCATTCTTCATAGCTGAAAGCAAACGCCATGCTCTGTGTGACACCATGCTAGACTAAGCTATTGCTAGTCAAATAGAATCTTCCCATTCCTAATCAATAGGAGGATAATGTTAGGACTAATATATTGAGTGAAGTTAGAAACAGAATTAAAAACGATGTGGGGTGCTTACAGGGCCAGCGCTAGATTATTTTTGCCGCCCCAAGCAAAAAAAAAACAAAACAAAAAAAAAAACGGCAGCCGCAGGGAGCACGTGGAGGGCGGTCAAGGCAGCTCGCAGGGGGATGAAGGGCGGCGCTTCGCAGCCGGGCGAGAGGGACTCTCCCCTCCTGCCTTGGGGGTGTCTCTCCCGGCCAGGCAGGCGGAACCCCCCGGGGGCTGCAGGAGGTGCTGACTCAGCTGCTCCTTCTGGGCCGGGCTCAGAGTGGCGCGGGAGGCGGAGGCCGGTGCAGGTGGCGGGGAGTGGCGCGTCCCAGGGAGCCTGGTGGCCCGCTGAGCGGCAGGGATCGCTAGTTCCTGCAGGGCTGGGCTGGGACTGGCGGAGCATGGGGAGCCGTCTGGGGGCTCCGGAGCTGCAGACCGGGCTGCCAAAGCGAGAAAAAAAAAAAAAATAAATAAACCACCGCAGGGCGGCGGAATGCCGCCCCTTACAATGTGCCGCCCCAGGCACGTGCTTTCTCGTCTGATGCCTGGAGCCGGCCCTGGGTGCTTAATATATTGTATTTAATTGGTCTGCTAAAAAGTAAAATGAAGTGTTAATGAATTATGGGTTACTTAGCTCAGAGGTTAAAAAACAATCAAAGGATGTAAGTGTTTAGAAAAAATTAAATTTAGCCTAACTAAACTGTAAATGTTTTTCTGACATTTATATTGCCAGGTAATATCTTCATTGCTGATAATGAGGACAGTTTTCCTAAGAGGCAAGGTTAAATGACTTATGCACTGTCTCACATATTTATTTTCCCCCTCCTTTGGCACTAGATTTTTCAAGGCATATGTTACTTGAACAGAATATTTTGTTGGTTGACTTCAATAAAAGGAAATCAAAGGTTGATTAAGTGTGCTCTGTGCTAACTGACAAGTGGTGTTGTAATAATAGGGGTTAAGTTCAAGTCTATGAAGAATCTAGCTCCAATGGGAACAATTTAAAAACAAAAAGCCTCCACAGATTGAAAACTTCTCCCTTGTTGTCATAATACTATTTTACCATATCTCCTTTGTAGCAACAGGCATGTAGTCAAATTTCTAGTTAAGACAGGAGGAGAAAAATTCTATTTCTTTGATAAATAAGTACTGTGAATTATAGTACAAACTCTGTTATGTGCTCTTTTTTGAATAAGCCTCCACTTATACAAAAATCACTTACATAGCCCATTGATGCCATATTAAAATTTTAACAACTGCATAAAGCATAAAGTCTGACTTGCATCTGAAGAAGTGAGGTTCTTGCCCACGAAAGCTTATGCTCCCAATACTTCTGTTAGTCTCAAAGGTGCCACAGGACCCTCTGTTGCTTTTTACAGATTCAGACTAACACAGCTACCCCTCTGATACTTAACAACTGCATACTGTCTGCTACAATACAGTATTTGCTGTATAAACAAATCTCAACTAACAACAATGCAAGAGGAAGGGCAAAATATATTGTTGCCTTTGACTCCCTATTTAGTTGAATGCACTCTTACAAAATGTGCAGGATACACAAAAATAATGTAATACATCACATTATTTAAAAAAAAAAAAAAAAAGGTAAACCAAAACCACCTTTGTGAGAAAAATTGCACTCCTTCTGCAGTCTCACTACCCTATTCAAATTAAACGAGGATTCTAGAAAGTCTGTGGATTCTAGTGCCACCTGCTGGCCCCGCATGGTTCTGTCACACTCTGCCTCGATTTCCTCTTCACAGATTACCTGGAATAATCCACAAAGACCTATACCCAATAACAAAACCTAATTGGGGACTGAGTTATTACATAAAATCAACCCAAAGTAAAATCAGCACAAAGTATCTTTTGCGCAGTCTCCCACTGGGCAGAGGCCCTCCTTTCTGAGATCTGTCTGGTTCCAAGCCTCTCTGCTGGTCACTGTTATCACCTAGGCCCTGCTGATTGTTTCTCCTCTTGAGGTCAGGGGATTGCACAGGCCCCCTTCTTGGGCCTGTGTTTGCTGGACTCTCGTGCCGTTCCTCTAGCAGCTTCCTTAGTTGCATCCTTCTTATGCCTTTTCAGCAGCTCGTCAGCAGCTCTTCTGAGGCAGCAGCTATTCAGTCACATGAGCAATGTGCCCTGTTCCCTCTTGGAGTCCAGTCACCCAGTGACAGGTCTCTAGATGAGCCCACCATCGTCTTGGCCACTGCCTTCTCAAATCACCTTCGCCCAAAAGAGAAGCTTTTAAAGAAGGTTCTGGTATATTTTAGGGAGACATTAACATGCTCCAGTGGTCCTTTATGTCTCTGTTTGACTTCAACAGTTGGTAGGACCAAGTGTCCAACTTATAGGTCTCTGAACAAAACTCTTCCAGGAACAACAGGACTTGTGTGAGCAATGCTGTCCTGAACTCATGCAAAGATGTATGCACACTCTTTTTGTACTGACCTAGTTCAGCCACCATGAACACAGCCAAATGGATCTAAACTGAAAGATCCTATTGTTGAAGTGGAAAACTAATCACAGGGAGAAAAATCTGTCTTCTTTCAGGGAGGCAGACAGAATTTACATGTCAGTCACCTGGATCAAATCTGCTGGACAGGACAGTGTAGATGCAGTGGTGGAAGGAGAAGAATGCTTTATTCACACCCTCATTTATGGTTTGGACTCTAAAACTCATTAAACCACAATTATCTGACTAAGCACAATTTACATTAATGTCTGGTACATTTCATAGGTTACTAGTAACTTGTAAAACACTATAACCAGCATATAAGAAGCTGACAATTCTTTTATGAATGGTCAAGGAACATAATCAAAATATGTTACAAAATTATCAACTGAGTGGCCCACTAGTTGCACCACTGAAACCAAATTGGGTCATCCAGTCTTTAATGAAAATAAGAACGGTCATACTGGGTTAGACCAAAGGCTCATATTGCCCAGTATCCTGTCTTCCAACAGTGTCCAATGCCAGGTGCCCCAGAGCAAATGAACAGAACAGGTAATCATCAAGTGATCCATGCCCCATTGCCCATTCCCAGCTTCTGGCAAACAGAGCCTAGGGACATCATCCCTGCCCATCCTGGCTAATAGCCATTGATGGACCTATCCTCCATGAATGTATCTAGTTCTTTTTTGAAGTCTTGGCCTTCACAAAAGGTGTAATTTAGCCTGCTACCAATTTCCACAGTCACCAATTTGTATCCAAAACCAAGGTCCGCTATATTCCTAGGACAAAAAGTAACCTGGGACAAACCTGTGGTTGTCATGACTGACATGAGATCACAATTTGAGTAGTAGGAGCCATTGTCTTCATGGACACTGACATCACTGATGACAGTAAGTCTTCATTTTCTAACTTAATTTGGCCAAATGCCTCACTAATTAGAAAGTGATAGTAATTCTAGATGGCTTTGATTTGAGAGTTTATACATAACAAATGTATTAATTAGATAGCACTTACTATACCGGGTACTTCACAGAAGGAGTCCTAGAATATTATGAAAGTGGAAAATTAGATCTTTGTACGTTTCGTCTATTTATCTTGGCCCACTCATATGGCATTCATTGTCAGAGTGCAGTGGTTCTCAAACTGCGGGTCGCCTGTGGCGCAGTCAGCACACAGCTGCAGCCATTGTGACATCCTCAGGGACATACAAGTAGTGTAGATGTGGCCCACATAACACAGAGAGAGCTGCATGTGCGGCCCACAATGGTAATTAGGTTGAGAACCATTGCCATAGTGTCTGGTGCCTTGCAGCATCCCTCTGAGGTAGGGAAGAATGACGGTCCTCATTTTGCAGATAGAGAACTGCAGCTCGGAGAGACTCTGACTTGTCCAAGGTCTCACAGGAAGTCTGTGGAAGAGCAGGGAATTAAATCTGGGTTTCTAAGTCTGAAGTCTAACTATTGGCCATCCTTCCTGCCTTAAGTAAACCTGGTTTAAAAGTAGTACTTGTTTCTCTTTTATTGTAAAGACTAGAAGAAATATGCAATGATTAAAATATATACCATGTGCTATTTATTTAACTAGTTTGATGTACGGTACTCATAGCTTCAACATAAATACTTCTCTGCCTGTAACTTGTGAATGTTGTTATATCCAGTTAATCCAGCATACTATATTACCAGGGTAGGTTGTAAGCCATCAGAAAGAAATAGTAAAGATACAGTCATTGTTTGTAAAATACATACATCTTCTGATGAATCTGACAATTTAAACATGTATGCTGGAAAGGTCAGATCAACAAATCTTTTTAGCCATTTTCTGCTTACAGAATGGACTTCACAGTAGGTCTGTCTACAGGGTGTAAAGCCTGCTCACCCCAAGTTGCTGGCAAATGGAAGATACTGGGATTCTACCAAGGTTGCCTTCCTTGTTCCTTCAGGTTTAGGGATCTTTTGCTTCAGCCTTTCACTTCTGAGTGTCCACTCAACTGGAAGACTGTTTATTTGTACTCGTTGTGGGTTGTGTACGAATGAATAAAGAAGTGAACATCATATTTGTTTGAAACTGAAGGCAGATTCTTCATGGAATCTGAGAATACAACACCGCTGTATTTAGAAATCAAGTTTTTGATTCTAGCAAGGCCCAGAGCAATTGTTCATAGTCATGGAATGTGAATTTATTGTAGTGTATCCAGACATTCACAGACATTTTTGATACAGGGGTGGGGTAGGGAGGGAGTACACTTTTTACCAGATTTCTGAAACTGTCAGGACTGATTGATCAGTAAAATCAATTACACCAGCTAAGTTATAGTATTGTGGCTTATAATATTTACATAGTGTGATACAGCAGGGCCAGAGGACAGCAGGAGAGTGATTTATTTATTTATTTATTTAAATTTTACAGCTAAAGGACACTCCCCCAGCCGTTGGGGCAGATCCACTGGGCCCAGGAACTCAACTGATTACGGGGGACAATAAAAAAGAAAACAAGGGCAGGTGTGAAGGTCAAAGGCTCAAAAAGAGAGAACCTCAAGGGGACACCAAGCAGTGAACCCTGGATAGTAGCCACTGCTCCTTGAAGGTGTCAAGGGAGCCACCGGAAGGAGAGTGATAGATGAGAGATATATAAGCCCCAGGATGACAGAGCCTTATTCCCTGTAGACTAAGGAGAGGTTACTACAGGTTCATTAGAGCAACTGGAGCCAATTAAGGCCCTGATGGAGACCTATTAAAACCTCTGCTTCAGTCAGACAGGAGCAGGGAAGAACTGACTGTAGTTTGGAGGTGTACTGGTGTTGACCAGAGGATTAGAGTACCAAGGGAAGGGAAACCCTGCCCAAGCAGGGCGGAGGGACTCCCCCAGCACAGAGGACTGAGAGAAACCCTGCCCAGGGGGAAAGAGGGTAAGAAGCCTGTGAAGCCAAAGGGGCTGGGACCAGAGTAGGGGGGAGAACCTGGGTCTCTTCCCTGTCCCTTTCTCTTCCGCTCCAGGGCCCTTGTGGAGCCCAAGAATAGGGGCAGGGGCGGCACCTTATTCACCACACCAAGGAAAAGCATGGGACCCACTACAATAGCATTGGACATTTGCCACAATAGATAGTATCTCCCCAGATAGCATGAAGCAGGGTATACCAGTGGCTTCTTTCTTTTGAGAGAAGTACTTTCACCATCATGTGCTATAGTTTGAACAAAAACAGCATTTTGCATGAAACTGTTGGTTAAAAAATTCTGGCTTCCAATTTTAGCGACCAGCAAAGATTAATCTGATACAGAGGAATTTATTATACATCTCTTATTAGAAGCTATCAAAATGTCACTGAGTCACTTACAATTCTGCTAAAAAAGGAAAGCAAGAGAGAGATGGCAGACAGGTTTTGTAACAGGTAGATAAATAGGTACATTGCTATATAATGCTATGTATTTAGGGCAAGCTGGTGGATGGCCGGGTGCCACGCCTATCAACAGACCTAGATCTAAAACTCATCTTAAATTGTTAGTGGCATCCAAACAAGGAATATGTTTTGCCACAAATGTTGATGTCATGGTGTAAATATATATTAACTTGTTCCACTAGCTGCCTATTTTATTTATTGAGATGCCACATTAGAACATCAACAGAGTCGCTAACGATAGCATCTCAGTTACTATTTTCAAGTGTATTTACTGCAATCAGGCTATTGTTAAAATGTGAGTAGAAAACAATCTTCAGTATGTTATAAAACTAGAAAGATGTAATGAATAATACCATTCAAATACTGTGAAATATAATTGTGGAAATATCTCAGCTTACACAGAAGTTGTTTTTTCCCATTTTACAGATAATTTAAAAATATTTTTCAATTGGCATAATAGGGTGGACTCATTTAATATCATGCTGAATGTATTCATCTGTTGCTTTGGGAATTTAGCGATCAGTGTATTTCACTAAGCAGAAAGAGAACAGCCCTATATGATTTAATGACAGAGTAAAATATTTTCTTCTTAATATGAAGCTAAAGCCTGAATTCCTGCAGAATTCTCCATTTCACTTATTCAGATATTTAGAGTACAATATGTAAATATTGGTGTATATGTTATAGAAAGATCCTAAGTGTAATTTTTCTGGTCTTAAACACCAAATGGGAAGTCTCACACACTTCAACAAAGCTAGCAGCATGAAAACTAAGGATTGAAAGGGGAAGTGGCAATTTAAAAACCATGGTTTGGAATGAGCTAGAACTCAGTCCAGGTGTAGCGTCTGATCCTGTAAATATTTAAACATCTGAGTAATTTTTTGTATGCGAGTAATCCTAAAGTCATTAGGACTACGAACAAATCAACTCATGTATGTTTATAGGATAAGCTCATCGTTTGCAAGATCCCCAGGGCAGGTAATATGTTTTCTCTCTCATTCTCAAGCACATGATCAGAGCTTAATAGATAATAAGTATAACTTATAGTATGACATACCAGCACTACTTTGAGAAACCCCATCTCAGTTTTTGAGAAATAAGCTTTACTTTTAAGAAAAGTTAGTCGTTTTTAGCCATTCTGGTAGCAAAGAGAACCTTTTAGATGTAAACCAATGCAGTGTGTCTAAGGGTCTGTCTACACTACAAAATTTATTGTGTTGGGTTACCATGTTGTAATAGGTGTTCTAGAACTTTACCAAAGCCCTGTCAGTGTTGTTAACTATTTAACTATTTCAGTTTTGATCATTGCTGGTCTTTATAGGTTTTTCACATGGTTCTACAAAATGACTGTAACATTATTTTGTGTTTTATATATGAAAAACAATGTGTAATAGCATGGCTATGGCCCTACAGTATTATAACCCCACTCTTCGCTGTAGATTGTGTAACGGGGCCTTTGTGAATATGCAGAGAAACAGTAGCATTAAAAGAAATGTCAACCACCTCTGGTCATCTCAATATAATATTAATCCTGAAAAAGAGTGCTGACAACTTATATGCCAACATTTTATTAGTCATTTCACAGAAATATCCAGCTATAATCCTTTGGGATTGTGGTTGTTGGCACATATGTAACGTACCACCACTTTTCCTCATCTTGCTCCTGAGAAAAACTACCGATAAGCAAGTAAAAAACTAAATCTTAACTTTTTTTGTAAAATAAATGGAAGTTGAAAGCTAGCATCTTTGGGGCGAAGGGAATGGTAGAGGACACAATGAGACACGAACAGAGAGTAGGAAGGTGCTAGGATTGTGTAAAGCCTCAGAGGTAAGGACAAGAACTTGGATGTGATGTGGGTGTCCGGGAGTTAGATCAACTCAGTGGACTTACATGGTCAGAATGGATTGGGAAGATAATTTTAGCTGCAGTTTTTTGAATGGATCTGATAGGGCTAGGTGAGCGCTGGGATGGTCCAAGAGGAATTGTCCAAATGAGAGAAAAATGGCATGGAAAAAGCAGGGCCGGTGCAAGGAGTTTCGCACCCTAGGCGAAAATTCCACCTTGCACCCCCCCCCCCACACCCCCCGGCCCCCCCCCCCCCCCGCCCTGGGGCCCCCCCCCTCTCCCCGTGGCAGTTCCCCCTCCCCGGGGAGCCGTGCGGCAGCTCCCCACCCCAGCTCACCTCTGCTCTGCCTCTTCCCCGAGCATGCCACCCCCGCGCTAATTCTCCTCCCCACCCAGGCTTGCAGCCCCAAACAGCTGATTGGCGCCGCAAGCCTGGGAGGCAGGAGAAGTGGAGCGGCCGCTGTGCTGGGAGAGGGAGTCTGAGCTGCACATGTCAGCGTTCCGTTGGCAGCCCAGCCCAGGAACGCTGTTTTTTAAAAAAAAAAAAAAAAAAAAATTGGGGGCACCGCTTTTTGGCACCTCCCAAATCTTGGTGTCCTAGGCAACCGCCTAGTTTGCCTTAATGGTAGCACCGGCCCTGTGGACAAGAGTGATTCTGTGGGACCAGAGAAGATGTCAGATATTGGAAGTGTTATGGAAAAAGTGGCAACATTTAGATACAGCCTGTTGTAAGGATGAGGAAAGGAAATCAATTTATGGAAAAGAAGTTTGTGATGTACTTGCAGAAATCAATTTATGGAAAAGAAGTTTGTGATGTATCTGCAGAACATTATTTTTAGACTGCTTTTTTGCTGCTTTATGTTTTTAAAGG